>NC_081249.1:51406716-51516716 GCF_030490865.1 Poecile atricapillus | reverse complement strand
TTGTTTACTTGTATTTTTCATGCTATTAGTGTCACTATTGTTATCATTTCAATTATGTTGTTGCTGCCAGCTTAATTACTTTCACAGGCACTGCAAGTTCCAGTGCACTAAGTACTGTCCACTGAAAGTGCTTTTACTGCCTCTCTGTACTTGCAGTAAAAACAAAGCCACAGCATGGGTACAGAAGGAGAAGCACTTGGAAACAAAAGCCAACACTTCCTAAGGGTCTCAGTCATCCACTGGACTGCACAATTCCAAGCTTTTGACGGAAATTGCAGAATAGAAAAATGTCCAGCAGAAATTTGTGAGAGAACCATAAACAGAATTTACAGGTAAAGCAGACTTTATAGCAATTTCCTTCCAGGTGTGAGAAATGGGGTATGGGAGAAAATAAAGAAGCATTTGTACAAAAATTTTCAAAAGGGATCAATAAACAAAAGGTTGCTTAGAGGAAGGGGTAGACTTTCTGTTTTAACTGTACTGACTTAGGTTCACACCTGAAGAGATTCAAGTTTGGACAGAAGGCATATGAATTGTCTAATTGAATTTGGGCTTCAGTAGGCATAGTTACTCTACAGGATAGATTCTCTCTACCACTGAGAAGGTTATATCTTCTTAACACAGAGGAGTCCTGCCCTTGAAGAGTCTGCTTTTTCCCCACTGACTATCTTCGTTGTTTATGTCATATGCTGCAGATATCAAAAGCTTGGTCAGAGGAATCCTATACAAAAAAAGCCTGGAGTGAAACAGAGAAATTTTGATATATTTAGACTTCCCAGGTATGTTTCTAGGTGATTTCTCAGGATCTCAGAGCTGGAGAACAAAAAGGAAAACCACCTTCAGACCCCTAAAAGAAATTTTAGATGAAATGAGGAGTTCCTCAAGGGTACAGTATTAATTGGGGAAGTTACAGTATTAATTGGGGAAGACATTTCTGTAAATCTGAGAGTACTTCACAATATCTGTTAGTGCCTGCAACTCACTCAGCAGTATTAATCTGGGGCAAAAGCTTCATGACTATTCCTTGAATATTCCTAGTTAGGTCTTTTGAACAATTCACTCAGAAAGAAAAAAAACAAAACAAACAAACAAACACAACCCACAAAACACCAGACTTCAACAACTCAAGGAAGAAGAACCAGGACGAATTTATGCTTTGATCTTCCAAAAACTAATTGGATGAGAGAGGAGAAAACAAAAAGCATGAAAGGAGGAAATGTGACTATTTCCACTGAAGTCAGTAGTAGGAATTATGCATACAAGTTTAAAAAAGACCATAAATGTCAATCACCAGGTTATGTTCATCTTCATCGATCTGGGCACATCCCTTGAGGTTCTGTCCTTAAAAATTCATAAGTCTGGGTCATAAACTTTATCTAGCAATCATAACTTTTTTAATCATATTTATATGGTTTTCAACATTGGAACACCTGGTACATGAAATTTAACAAAAATTAAAAATACAAACATTGTTTATTCCTTTAAATTCTTTTGGGGAGAAGTGCTTCACATTTCTTTGAAAAAAATGTAAACTGACACTATTTTGGAGCAAGTGTTCTTCACTGTTCAAAAAGGCTATGCTCACCCTCCTTTAGAGCATATCTATTGCTATCAAAGAAAGTTTCTGTTTCAGCTTTAAAAATCCTGTCTGTACCAAAGTCCTATTACCTCATGAATCATTAGACTTCTTGCTCCATAACCTATGGATTCAATTTATGTCACCACTTAGCCCATCTAGCAGGATTTGGTTTCTTTTTTTGGGTCATGCAAAGTGTGCCAGTCCAGGAGTTTGTTTAACAAGTCCTTGTGCTGTCTAATGGACTAAGAGAATGATCATGGTTGTTAGGTGCACAGAAGAGTGAGCTGCATGATACACACTGTTAGTCTGATACACCCTCTGATGACAGTTTATGGTTCACCAGCTTGGTTAAACAGCACATCAGCAGCAGTGATGGGTGATCAATCTCATCCCCTATAGAATTGCTCCCAAAAGTGTTATTATTGAGAAATAAATCCAGGAAAAGCAACCAGAAGGGGTCATCAGATCTTTTGTTTAAGTTCAGAACTTAAAGGAAAGGAGATGGGGTATTTTAATTGTTTTTATTTGTTCTATTTATATATGCCAGTCATGGAAAAGTAGTATTATTTAAGTTCATACTGTAACTGCTTTGTAGTCCTACTGTGAGGCATGATGCATTATACAAAGTTACTAGACATTTCCAAATGCTTTCAAAAACAGCTTCATTTTTTTTCATCCTCAGTGAATTATGGACTTCACTTTTGCTTACAGGCAGAGGATCCAGTTATGCAATTGTTTAGTGTGCTGTCCCTTCCCTTCCCTTCCCTTCCCTTCCCTTCCCTTCCCTTCCCTTCCCTTCCCTTCCCTTCCCTTCCCTTCCCTTCCCTTCCCTTCCCTTCCCTTCCCTTCCCTTCCCTTCCCTTCCCTTCCCTTCCCTTCCCTTCCCTTCCCTTCCCTTCCCTTCCCTTCCCTTCCCTTCCCTTCCCTTCCCTTCCCTTCCCTTCCCTTCCCTTCCCTTCCCTTCCCTTCCCTTCCCTTCCCTTCCCTTCCCTTCCCTTCCCTTCCCTTCCCTTCCCTTCCCTTCCCTTCCCTTCCCTTCCCTTCCCTTCCCTTCCCTTCCCTCAATAGAAGTTTTCTTTTCCACACTCCAAATTATATAATCTGATAAATATTTCTTCATGTGCGCATTAATGAAACTGGAATATTGGAAGTCAGAAAAAAAATCTCTCAACTTGTTTCAAGTGGGACAAAAAACCCCAAACCCAAACCCAAACCCAAAAACAGGTTTTGACAATTATTATTGAGAATGAATATATTCTTCCCAAACGCTTTATCCTGGCTGTGTCAGAATCACTATTAGCAATCATTAAATCTAAAAACATTTAATGGTATATTAATACAGCATTCCTCAATGTTATAGCCTGCTTACCTGTTCTGATCTTGTTAAGAAATATGTTTAAATCATTGTCTCCTTGAAATTAAGGGAAATTACTCTATGAAGTATTTTGTTGGTCTGGTTTTAGTTTTGGTTTTGGTGGGAGTTTTTGCCTTTTTTTAATTCTTTTTTTTATTTCATTCAAATACAGCTACACTTTAACCATCCAGACAGTCAAAAGTCATTCAGTTTTGCCATATTCCATGGAGGTCTATATTGTCACTCAATGTTGGATCTTACATAGTATGAAATATGTTGTCCCTTTTGAGAGCTGCTTAAATTAGAAGGTCTTCCCATACTCCTAGTGAGCACCAGTCATCAAGTCTTTTTAAGCTTTCCAACACTTTAAAAGGATATTTACAGTCCACACAGAGGCATGTCGTGGGGGCCTTGGTGGAGCATCCATGCAGAAAGAAACTCAGAGAAATGACAGGATATTAGCATACGGCAACAGAACACTGCACATGCCAGAGAGAAACTTTTCTAGCTTTAAAAATGGACTGCCTGGTGATATTTTGTGCTTCAAACACAATGTGGATAAAACATATTTGCTAGATCTCCTTTCACATCAGACACTCATAGACTGAAAAGTCAGCATTTTGCAAGACAGTTTGTGATTTTGCTGAAACTTCTATGGACTGAAGAAAGGAAGAATTGTAATTTGGAGGTGTATATTTATTGCCTAGCAGTGAACATTTCCAAATATTACAGTATATTTTAATATATTTAAGCTGTATATATATATATATATATATGCATTTATATATATATATATGCATTCTCTAACATAGTAATTAATACCCAGTCACTTGAAAGAATATGAGGAAACTGAGATAGCAAGTTTCAATCAAGTGTTTAGGATAGAAAACTACTCAGACTATATAGCATTTTACAAGCATCTACTTCCTTGATAATTTGGAAACTTGGAGCAATGGTGAATGTGAGGATTTCTAGTCTGAAATACCACATCCAAACATTTTGCTTTTGTAAAGATCATTTTATGTGCCATGCTTTTTCCATGATATTATTTTATGCTCTTTCTACCTTACTCAGAGATGAAAAGCAGCTACCAATGAAACACATGTTTTGTGACAAAAAATAACAAAATATATTCTATCCTAACAACTCTCGATTCCTGGCATTAATCAAAATTTCTCCAAAATATCTACTATGGAAAAATGGTCACTACACTTCTCATGACATACCAACACTTCTCAGAAGATTCTGTAGAAAAAAAAATTACTATGTATGCCATTGCCTAGTAATGGCAATTGGACAGCAATCTTTTAATGGCATTCTGTGATACAAATAGCTGTAAAATTCAGCAATGCCATGCACAGCGATTGAGTCAAACAAGGCTTTTTGGATTTGTCCTGCAGTATTTTTTACCTGTCTTATTTTGAATCATAAACAATTATTGGTAAATATTTTAGTAAATGACTATGTACGTAGGTAGATACATTTCTTTCTATGAAGCAGTTTTTATGTTGTCCAAATTTAAAAGATAAGGTAATAATTGCAACAAAATTATAATGAAGTAAATGGAACTGCCTACATTCACAAAATGTGCCCATATAAGAAAAGGATTCTACTTATTTTTGAGGCTATTAAATTGCTTCAAGGGAGCACAGTAGAAACTAAATATTATTATGTTCTTTAGTCCAGGCAAATGGATGAAGATTTTGATTTTGTTTTTGTTGTGACAATTATATCTGAACTTTTTCAATAAGAAGGCCATGATGCAGCCTTGTCAGAATAGCTCTATCCTTCTTGTAACAATGCATATAAATTACACATGGACACTGAAATTATGTTTCTACACACACCTTGAGAAACATTTTCATTTAATTAGATATAATTAGCAATTTCTGTTCAACATCAGCCCACTTTGGAAATATGTAGATAGCCTCTACAGAAAATAATTTTGATTAATTTTCGTTGTTAGTCTGTCCATCATATCTTTCAAACAACAAGAATTAAAATCCCTAATATCCTATCCTATAAGGAGATTATGATTTGTTTGGCTTTTATGATGAAAATTTAAGACGCTCAGTTTTAATGAAAATAATCTCTCAACAATGTTGTTCACAGGAAGGAATGGAGAAAAAGTGCAAAATTTTTTGACAAGATTTTGGTTTCTCTGAAGATAACACTTTCTAATTTAAAAGGAACTGTGTTGTTTCTGGACCTAGTCCTCTTCAGAAAAGTGAGAAGATTATGAAGATCAAGGTTCAGATCTAAAACCACTTTAGAGCAACTCCAGTAAGAAATAGAGAATAGAATGTAATATTATGATCACAAATATACAAGTCATTTTTAAATGTTCATGAACTGGTGAAAAATACCTTCCCACTCAGCCACAGATGCAACAGAGAACATTACTGCAAAATTAGCACCAATCTTCACTGGACCATTCAGTGTCACCAAGCATTCATCAGATATGAATTACACTCTGAACAAATTGCCTGAAGGAACAGATACAGGGATTTTCATGTTCTAAACGTGCTTTCCTATTAGTATCAAAATAGTCCATTGGAGGATATCTCAACCCCCGAAGACATGCAATGAACAGAAATGCTACAATACTCAACCATTATTCCAAAGTACAGTCTTTAAAAATGAAAGATAATATACAGTAGGCTTGACTCCTTATTCCCTTAGATTCCATTATAATCACCCTTATGATGAGCCACACCTCATTATAATAACAGCCAAATTGCTTGGGTCCCAAGGGCAGACTAACAGTCAGGGTGGATTGTACTTATACTCAAAATAACCAAGAATAATCAAGATGAGCCTCTCAGTTTGACAATGTATGACCACTTTTGCATAAGTAATGCTGTTCTGACAGGAAAAATGCTAGAGATTAAGCAAAAAGAATTAATCTGGCTAATAGTGATTGGATGCGTAACAGTGAGTAATATGTCAGCATATTTACTGCAGTTATAATAACATCTATGTAAAAAGTTCATTTCTTTAGGTGCCCAAACAAAACTTAAAATCCTATATATCATCTGTATAAATCTGCATATTTCTGTTGTAATAGGATATGATACAGATAATTTTTGTTCATTTTAATTGGGGTCAATGACAAGTATTGCTTATTAATTAAAGGATCAGATCTTGAAGACTGTTTGTTGACAGTGAACTTGGTGCAGAGTTGTCAGTTTACACCTAGTGAAGACTTGCTCCATGGCATTTTATATCTTCAAAGTAATAGTAATTATGTTGAAGATGTTTGCAAAGAAACCCAAAACTATGTGAAACCCAAAACCGTGTGAAACCCTTATGGGTATTGTGCTTCATTAGAAATGCCAAACATAAATGAGGTTCATCAAGTGGTTTGTTAAGGTTCATGAACTTAAGACTGGCTTTGAATTAATATTGTGGATACCAGATAGTTTTGTATTGAAGCCATGCAAAATTTCCTTACTTCATATGAAAAACTGGAGGAAACACTTAAGGTTCATCTCAGTTCTCCCTTTGCACTCTGATGGCCAGTTGTTAAGGCACCTGAGTCACTTTACCTGGAGAAAAATTCCACTCCACCTCTCAGAGGTCAGGAAATAAATGCCTAATCACTAAAATGAATAAAATAAAATAAATAAAATAAAATAAAATAAAATAAAATAAAATAAAATATAGAATAGCAACTAAAAATCTAGAAGTTAATACACCAAAGGTATGTAATATTAAATTTTCACCACATTTTTATAGGCAACAACTTCAAATTAATTTTTAAAGTGGTTAAGGTAACTTGCATTGACCATGATTTCCTTAACTTTTTTCTTGCTCTAACCTCATACCTTTACACAAGACAAAATCTTAGTGGAAAAATAACGTTTTTAGACAGCAATTTGTATAGCATTTTCTAGAGGATCTCCTTCTATTTATTTCCAGTGAAAAGTACAGAGTTGCAATTTGTGCCTGTAGAAGCACTCACTTGTACATTTAAACGTGTACATACTTATCTGTAACTCAGAATGGAAAGTGAAATCAGGCAAGTAGGGAAAACTCCACAGCAAACAAAAAGTTAAACACAATCTTGAAATTTAAAAAAGACATATACATGGCAACCTTGCAAAGCATGACAAGGAGTTACGTCAAAACAAGAACAAATAGGTTCTTTATTCTAACTAATTGCACTTTATTAAGATGTTTGGCATATATGAGCATTGTTATTTATAAATAGTTGAAAAACACCTACCATATTGTTTCAGAGCAGTGATAGATTAACATGGTTTGAGTATAGTGTAATTACTCTATCCATGAATTGATTTAAAATGTACCAAAGAAAATTAATCTTGGATGTATATATGGCTACTTTTAAGCAGCCACTTGCCAAAATATGTTTAGTGATCTGTGTCATAGCTGGCTTACCTTCCTTCTTGTAAGAAGATATATAAATTATATGTTTTTTTCAGCCAATATCTTTTGGGTCCCCGAACATTCTAGACCATAAAACTATTCCTTAGGGGAAATATACTGTGGAAGCAAAAGAAGTCTTGTAAGTTTTCTTCCTTCCCTCAAAAAGGAAGTATGGCACAGCATGACTTTGCTTCCCAGCACAACTCTGTTCGGCTCTGAAACAGAATTTAGCTGTAAGTTTGCCGGATCAAGACTTGGAATGGAAGTTGTGGGCATCACTTTCAGTGTCAGCTCAGGGTTTAGACAGGCTTGTGAAAAGGAAAGGGAGGTGGGGAGAGATTATTCTTGGCAAGATCAGTTTCACTCATTTTCACCACCAAAACCACTTTGCGCTTGGAAACTAAAGTGCGTGTGCATGTGCATGTGTGTGTGTGTGTGTGTGAGTATTATAGCAGATGGAAAAGATAGAAGTCAAAAGGTAAATCTCACTTCCTACTACACTCTTTTTTTAATCGTCTGCAATCTCACAATGCAATCAGAACTATTCACACATAGCTACTTTCACACACACAGAAGACAGAGGGCTGAAGCCTGGGAATAAAGTCTTAAAGGAGATAGTGAAGGGGTAGTAAAAAATCCTTTTGTCATCTGAAAACTTCACTTTCTTTAGGAGGGTGCGTCAGGGCTAGAAGTTACAGATAAATAGAATTCCAGCAAAAGCTCTACAGGGAGGTGTAGATGAGTTTTCATATGCAGATTAATTATCTAATTTTCTAGAAACAAACAATAGCAAGAATTTCAGCTAATCTGAAAATCATAGCTTTCACAATTTCTTATAAGTTAAATGAAAAAACCCACCTTTACCCAATACTTCAGGTTTTGGGACTTCGAACCAAGATTGCAGCAGAGTGAGGAACTAAAATCCATTTTAGTATGAAGGAGTTGTGAACACACAGTATGATAAATTAATCCAATGGATGAAACCGCAGGCCAATGGACAAAAAAAAAATTCACCTTTTCATTATTGACTGAAATGAGAAAGATTTAATTTATTAAGAGAAGATGCTAATATACTTATTTGGGAGGCCCTTACCTGTACTCAGCTGTACAGGCTATATTTAACCTTAGTATGATTTTAAAGGGACTGTTCCAATTTGACCTTTGCTTTCCCCAGATGTCATCTCTCCTTTCACAGTCATTTAAAAAAATACAAAAGGATTACTGCTTGCGGTTCTGCTGGAAAATCTTTTAAAAGTCACACATCACTCACAGAATAGTTCACTAAAATCTTATTTCAGTATTTTGTTTGAAAAGAAATCCTGCTAAGCTCTCACATATCTGGACCAACTAGCAAGAAAGCTTCCGCTTTCAACTTATTTGTAAACTGAACAAATTTGAAAGGCTTGTGGACGTACAACAGAACAAATCCACTCTCTCAATGACATATTGCCATGTTAATGTTCAGAATGAATCTCTAAATTTGGGATAGGAATTTGCAAAGTTTTTCTTATTTATGTTATATTCTCCTGGAGGAGCTAACATTTCTTGAGAAAGGCAGAAGAACCATTTCCTGTCCCACCAGATGGATTCACTACCAGGTCATGAGCATCATGCATTCAGCAAACCACAATGTTGGAGATGTCAATGAACGAACACACAGCTCTCCTACTCTTCATCCTTCTAACTCTCCACCACACTCAGTTATTTTAATGACTGCCTGAAGTGTCCATTCATGTCAAAGTATGTTATTTACATCCCATTATGGACATGACATTACCTCACTCCATTACAAATTGAGAGAAACATATTGCCTCCCCAAATTTAAGTATTGCACCATTACCTGTGAATAGAAATGAGTGCTGGCACTAGATGACAACTACTTACAACAGATATTCTAAATGTGATGGACAAAATTTCATTTTTGATAATGTACCAAAGAAAGATAAAATACATCAAAAATACTCTACTGAATGAATTTATCATTCACATTGTCAGCGCATCAAGTTTAGTCATATAATTCACAGGCTGATTATGTGGAAAGTCAATGAATTATATAGCTAAATATTTTATATTGGTATTATGAATGATAGAGTTAATCAATATTGTACCTGACCAGAGTTAATCTCTAAGTGTTATTACTAATAATCAAACCTTCACAATTTTATCTTAAATAAACAGCAACAAAATTAAAAGACTATACACTCAGCACTGATTCAATAAATAAAGCAGTAGCTAAAAGTAGCATCACATTGCTTTTGATAGAAAACACAAATAATATGTTTTAATCCAGTAAAATAGTCCAAGATAATTTTATTTAGAGTGGTACCATTAAAACAGTATCCTGAAGCAGGGAGGAGAGATGGATATCTGGTTTCAAGAGCCTCTAAGCTGCCACATGACCTTTAAGTCTAAAAGAGGTCTAACCTACACTCCTTGATGCACTGAAACTGTAAGTCTGAGCATCTATCATGCGTATAGACAGTATGCACAAACTGAAAAAAATAATCATAGGATATAAAGGTAGTTGTAAGTCTGTCAGTCTCTTCTTATCTGAAATAGAATTTTTTTTCCTTTGTTGTCATTACTCATTCCTGATAGAAACTCTTCCCATCAAGACAATTGAGTAGCCTTGTACGTGCTTCTATTGCTTCAAATGTGAAAGATATTCAAGAAATAAAAATTTCATGATTGTTGTGAGACTCACTACCACAGTATAGGTACCTACGAAAGCATTTTCAGAAAGAAGCTGACTAAATTAACTACACAGCTAAAGAAGAAAAGGATGCATTTCCTAGTCTCAGAGAAAAATCACAGCCACCTATATTTACAGCATTAAGTTGAGAAAATTAGATTTTCCTACAGAATATTCCAGAAAAACTTTTGCATAACTACAGGGTATTTTATTGGGAAGACTGATTTACCAGGTGGAAGTTAGATTTTTAAAGTACATGAACAGGAGATCACTTTTCAAAGTTATCTCTTACTTCTATATAATGTTGTTGAAAAACATTCCTTCACTTATAGCAGGGAAAATGAAAAACCATGCAAAAATAGTGTATAACTACACAATTCTTTATTTCCATTAATTTCTTTTTACACCTCAAGACATTTAAATTTTTAAAAATGCAATTAAGGCAATAAAAAAGATTCAAAAATCCTCTATGAGTTCTCCGAGCTACCCCAAAGTCTTCAAAGAAACCTAGAAAAAGCCAGATGTTGTTGCATTCTAACCCCTAATTGTCCCCTTTGGATTCTTCACAGCAGACACATGAAAACTTATTTGATTATCATAAATAAAATGAGGAAACCAGCAAAGCATATACAGATGTGGTAGACCCTCTTTCTGGTGTTACTAGAGTGCTCAAAAAGTAGTTGAAAGGATACACATGCAAAGGATATGAAATCCTGGAAAAAGTTTGGCAGAACCAGATAGTGAAACCAAAGTGCTTCCCAACAGCTCTTACAGCAATTCCCAGGCAAACCTCATCTCCTGCCATAGCTGTTGGCTAAAATGTACCTTTTCGTCAACTAATAAAGACAAATAGGTACCTTCACAAGCGATTCATCTAATCCTAAAAGAGGCACCCAAGGGTTGATAACAAATGATTTATTATTTTGAGGTGTGGATTTTGTCCATTGGCTATAAATAGGTCTATATTATGTAGCTCAAATTTAACTTTTAGCTATCCTAATTTGGGGATAATAAATTTCATAGTTTGCCTCCAGAGCTGATCCATGAAAATTGTACTGCATTGTAATTAAGTTGTAACAAACAATTATACAAACCAGTGAGAGTTCAATAAATTCAAAGCACGACTCTCTGCATCACCGGTCAAAACAGCAACAAGCAAAGCCAATAACCTGCTGCCAAGTGAAATTCCAGAGTTTCTTTGATCTGTATCTCAAAATTTATTTTTTTTAAAACCTGCAAATACTCAGTATTCAGGTCAGTTTAGATGTTACTGTGACTGGTGTATCAAAACCAACTCTTAATTAAATCCATAGAATGATCAAGCAGAAGTCAAGAAGTAAAAACAAGGAATAAGCAGAAGAACCTCTGAAGACAAAATAAGTACAATGAAGTAATTATTCAGAAAGAGTTTATTCACAATTAACTCTACAAATAAATAATATGAAAGAATAATAGAATGGAGACTTACAAGCATAAGTCCTCACATTTTCAAAAATTAATGCAGGCAAAGCTGCTGGCATGGTTCCAAAAATCTGCAAAATATTTATTATTTAGTTTTGTCCTCCTCTTTTATAATGAATTTGCAATTAAAGAAGTTGTAATTATAATTCAGATACTGGCAAAATACATTCTATGGTGCTAACCATTGATAGATTTGTAAACAAAAGCAGCTGGACTGGAATTTCTTCAAGGAAATATTTACATGCCAACAGTTTATCAAACTGAAAGTCTGCAGATAAATCTACACATGGGCATTATGTTAATGACGATAGCAACGGTGATTCATATTCTTAGCTGTAGCTGCTTTGTACTGCTACAGCTGTAAAAGAATAAAACCTGGAAGGAAAAAGGAGGCAGGCTAGGGTTTTACTCCCCTGCCTCCTTTCAAGGTTAGAACATTTGTTACATTATACTGGAAATAATGATTAACAATAGGGCCATTGTCCAAGATTCTTTCACCTCTAAAGGCCAGATTTCTGGAGGTATGTAACTCATTTAGGATGCAACTAAGGACTTCATGGGATTAAACAAAACCACAAGTGTCCAGTGAATTTTTAAATAGATACCCCTGCAGTTTCAAATTCCAGTACACAACCAAGCATATCTTGGAAAAACTAAGTATACACGTGTTTGTTAAATCTTCCTACCACTTCAATATCAGAAAATATCAACAGCTGTTTTAAAAAATGCTACCTGCTTGATTCCTATTCAGTAGGCTCAGTTTGCATGCCATTATCCAGGCCTTGGGACTTAAAGGGAATCACACCCTAGAGAAAAGTATGAATACCTACACCCTACAGAAAAGCACGGACAATTTCCTATCAGTATTCATTTGTCATCCTTTTGTGGGAGAGTGATACAAGGTTATAACTCCCACCAGAGTATCTCAAGAGTTCAAAACTTCATCCTAACTTCAGTGTATGTATCTGAATGCAAACATACACACAAAAGAAAACAATGAAAAATATTGGAAAAACTTAAAAAATAGTAATTAAAAAAAAGAAATTCTCATGGTAGTAGGGTGCATAAATTTTAGCAATTAAGTTTTTTTTTTCAGGAGCAATTCAGAATAAATAGGCATTTCCCAAAGCAACTTCATCTTAACACTTAAAGCTTCTTTCACAATTCAGAAATTCATTCTCTGGAGTATCTTGATTTTAAGGAGAACTAGGGTTATCTGAAAAGAAGTCTCAAGTTGGAGCATCCCATTCTTCCTAAGCCAGAAAGAACCCTTAACTGTTCTTGCAAAGTCCTTGGAAGTATTAGTGAAACACAGTGAACTGGGAACAGTATCCCCCCAGTAGAAAGAGACTCCGACCTATTGGCTGCAATGGAAGATAATTGTTTCAAAGACAAATATCTTGAGGCTGAATCTTCCTTTCCTCTCCCAGACAAGATCTTAAGTGAATATCTGAATAAAGGGGTAGCTAGTGGAGCTGAAATAACAAAGTACAATTCATAATGGCAACAAGTACAGGTGACTGGACAGGGTGTAAGCAATGCAATTTAAACGTGACTGGGGGTTAAGAAGGGTTTGTAATATGCTATGACTGAGAAGTCATGTGTGGGTTGTATGCTAAAGCAAGAAATACTCTTATGTTTTCACCAAATTTTGGGAACTCTGTGTCCAAACAGTATAGAGCAATCTTTTTATGTCATTCTCTCTCATTCTTCAAAGTGGTCTTTTCACAAAAATCTTCTGAGCCTGACCCATACTAGGTGCTGCACCCCCCTGAATTGAGATTTTTTTTTTGATTGGTTGATTTGTTTTGGAGTTTTGGTTTGGTTTGTATTTGTGTGCATGTGTTTTCTTTGTTTGTTGTTTGTGGGGGTTTTGACTGTGTTTTGCTAAAATCAAAGGAAGGCTATGGTATACAGTGTGTGCCACATCCTAGGACATCCTACTGTGTACATTCGGGGTGATTGTCTTGCATAAGTAATGAGCCCTTTCCATGTCCTGGAAAACTCTATTCTATTGACTGTATAAAGGAGAGCACTTTTGCATATGCTCAGTAAAATCAGTGTACTGGAGAGGAATAAAATGTGAGCAGTCTTGTACACATCGACCTTCTGTCTCTTTGTGGGTGTTGGATCTATTGCACACCTGCAGAAGCAGCACAGACGGTGGTGGGTTAGCAGGTAAAGCACTGACTCAGAGAAAATGGCAAATAGAATCAGCTGTGGCCAAAGTGCTTCCTGCAGTCCTTGCTAGTTCCTGTTCTGCCTTTGAGGAAGGTAACAGAAATAGTCTATCAGCCAAGTAAATACTTGTGTTGAACTCTATGGATTGCAGACGAATTAATTATTGCCCTATCTGCCCTGGTTACTGCACTGCTAAAGCCTAATCAAATATGAAAAGCTGCATAAGAATTTTCTAATGTGTGTTTTGGAAATTATACCAGCTAGGAAAAAACAAAGTACTAAAAAATGCCATTGAGTTGAGAAAGCAAAATGGAGAACTGATGAATCTTGAACACTTTGATTTTTTTCTGCATTCCTGTTAAACTTAATTCTTTACATGAGGTGAGAAGAATGGAATGAAAATCAAAGAAGCAAGCAACCCTTTTTACCTTGAATGGAACTGTATTTAAGACAAACATAACTTTTAACACTAAAAACCATTCATGATGCACAAAAATGAACTGTAGTTTTCCAAGATGTCCCCAGATACTAATATTTGTGTTTGCCAGAAGCTCATTCACCATGGCCAAATGCTTGCTGATTCAAATAAAAGCATCTCACCAACAATTCACACAATGATTTAAACTGAACTTGGCCAGCTTAGATAAAAAAAGAAATTACCTAAATTGGAAAAGAAATAAACCTTGCTCAAAGTACAGTTTTCTCTTTCTACCCCAAATTAAATACAAAGGAATGATATAGTGGCACTTTCTTTAATGACTACTTCTTAGATGAATATGCAGCATTTGTTAAAAGGGTAAAGTATTTTTAAACTTGAATAAAACATACAACTGCAGACTATTAGAAAAATGCATTGTACAACTAATTTACTCATGCAAATTTTATAGAAGGGTCCAGGGTTAGCAGGAGTCCTAAGGTAAGCGCTTGCTGTTGTTCTCACAACAAGATATACTCCTCATACAGTCCCAAACATAATCTTTCTGATGCTGACAGTGGCTTAGTAAACTAAAAGAAAAAGCACTAGTTATTATTACCACAATCTGTCTTCACTCAAGTAACACCTGGAAATAAATAAAAGAGAACAATATCCTTATGAATCAATAAATAGCTAATTGATTTAAGCAGAATTTATTTGTAAAAAGATTTAGTATAGCAAGGCAGAATATCCCTGATGCCCTTCATTTGCAACTTTGTAAGATGTCTGAGTACCCTCCTGTTCAATTCAAAAACCTCACTCAAGCCAAAACCCCACCTACCAGCTCTGATTTATCAGCTCCACTTCAAACCCGAACCTCAGCAGGGTTTATGGGACCTTTTGGAGATAGTGCATTGCAGAGGGCAGCAGTTCCAATCACAGCGCGTGTTTCCATTGCTGATTGCTGTGATGCAAGGAGGGAAGGACCACACTATGACATGATGCAATCTGTTGAACATCTAGGACTGCATGACCTCACCATGGCATTACCAGCAGTGAAGTTTCCAGTGGTTGCCAGTCCTAGGCTTGTACAGAGCACCAGCTGCTAAGGCCACATTGCAAGTGACAAAATCCAGACGATATCCTCTCACATGACTAAGTTCCACCAGGGAAAGAAACTGCTTTAGGAGCCCAAGTGCACACCAGAAGCTCAAATGCAAGGCAAATTCATCCTGCAGAGACCCATTTTTGCACCTAAAACTGCTCATGTAGATGCACTTTCAATGTATCTTTAAGAGACAGAAGCTACAGGACACCTGGCCTGTCCACTTCTCAAGGCAAATGGTAGGAACACTTTCCCACGAAAGCATGCGGGGTGCCATTCAGGCTGCTTCTTACCCTCAGTGGCTTTACACTCCCTCTCATCTCCATCAATAGAAGGGTAATACTAAATAGTTACAACTTGATGTGTGTGGGGGAGAAGTAACAGGAGGGAAAATACAACAAGAGTGTGTTGTTCCAACTAGAAGTAGGGCATATGGGTGGTTGGACTCTTGGGCTTTGGAACTGTAGAAATAGTTGGAATTGGCAGCTGTGTATTTCCTTATTTTCAACTATTTTTCTAGGTTATGTAATGAGAATTCTGATGTACTGAAATGCTCAATGCATCACTTTGTTAAACTAAGAGTCTGGGTCCAAGAGGAGGTCATGCTAGGTATCTAGGTGCTTCAATAGGGAACCAATGCATCATCATCAGTGCCCAAGGAGTGTTCAGGAGAATCATGGAAGCATTAAGTAAGCATTACGTACTTCAAAAATTCATTTTAATATGATTTTTAATTAGGCATGTGGATGCTGTTAGAATTTATTTTTTCATATTTTGAATCCTGAAATCATTGAGCTAATTTTGGACTCTAATTGCTACCTTTTTTTTCTAAAAGTTTGTCAATAGCTTAGTTTAACTTTTTGCTATGATTTTGTTTTAAACCTATAATAAATCACTTGAGTCTTATCTCCTACAAGATATATATATATATATGCCATATATGCAATTGCAATGTTGTAGAGGTTTGTGTGGGAGGCAGATAGGATAAGGAAAATTATCCCAGGCCCCATGAGGCCTTGCTCTGCAATAATGGAGCCTCGTTTTTATTAGGCATGGCAATATCCCAGTGGCATCTGTGTTGCATGAGATTCCACAGCATCACAATTAGAGAGTAAAACCCTTTTACCCATAAAACCTGAGAATTAGAGCATATTAATAATTATTATCATTATTTACTGCTTCTGTAAGTTCTGTGTAAGGTGTCCTGTGAACCTGTTCAGCTTCCAGCACAGAAATAGCTTGCAAGGGTAATACTGGCATTTGTTGAAGCATCTGTTTCCCAGAGGTGTGCTTGTTATTGATCAGCTCACAAAGAAGGTAATACTTTATCTCTGTCCTCTTCAATTGTTAAATTGAGTTCAGATTGTTCAACAGATCCATGTAGAAACTTATTTCTGGCTTCCAATATATCATCCCATCACTGAACAGCCAGATTCTGCAGCATCAGTTTGGTCACAGTGAACAGAAGCCAAATGGTTATTAGTTGCTTCTCAATTGAATTGAAAACGCGGTCTGCTTGCCCAGCACCCTGCCAAAGGAGTTTGTTTGCTCCTTCTGTGTCTTGACACATCTTTTTAAAGAGTACTTTAGAATACAGTTTCTCCTTATTGTATCACTATACAGTATTTACCTATTTACCTATTACAATTATATTTACCATCATCTTGACAGCTGAAATCTCCTAGTTTCTGCCATCCCTATGTTCTATTCAAAATTCTGTTGTAGTCTCATTCCTTTACCCTGCTTTCCTCACCAAGACTTTAATTTTCATCTACTTTGCAATTCACCCCACAATTAGCACCTCCAAACCAAAAACACTACAAAATCCTTCAGAACTAAGTCCTAGTTAAATATGCTTGTACCATGATACAACTTCACAGACACTGAAGCTCAAAGTCACTCCTTTTGTCTCACCAGTTTTAAAATGCCAAGTTTAACTTTTCCATACCTCAGGCTCCCAATCTGCGTGACAACACTTACTTGACAGAGAAGCCAACGATCCAAACTGACTGCTTCAAAGTCCTCTGTATCTCAGGATGGTAAAAATCTATAGGGCTCCAAAATAGCTGGTTGCCTTGAAGAACCCATTTCAAGAAAGCTATTTGAAAAAAATACAGGAAGTATATTTTGAAAGGAGGATCTATCTGTTCCAGCTTATCATTTTCAGTTTCCTCAAAGGCTGTCTGGCCAGTGTATCCAAGAAAACTAAATCAGCTTGCTTTCTTTAACCCCCATCACTGTTCTTTATATTATTAGACATATTATTTCTTCACTTTGCCTTATATTTATTTATTGCTAGAAAATTAATCTTAGAACTGATTGGCAAAGATGCTACAACTTCCATTCTTATTATTTAAATTAATTATATTTGTATTAAAATATGTCCCATTTTAATCCTCTTTGTATTTACCTCCTGTGTCCTCTTTCACATCTTGCTGTTAGCACAGCTCATTCTTCTGGCCTCCTGATATGGAAGATCAAAAAGCTGTGAATGCTTAAATATATCCCAGCAATTTCTATTCTAGATCTGACAACTGCTATTTATAGGACAAAATTTTGCTCCTTGTTATACTGGACGCAGAAAGTGTTATGTCTAGAAGGAAGGACATCATGCAAATAAGTCTTGTGGTTCTAGAACCACGAAAAACTGCCTTTGGAACGAACCTCTGAAGGTCAAGCAGTCTAATCTTTTTTAACTGCAGACAGATCAGGTTTCTCAGAGCTCTGCTCACCTAAGGTTTGAAAATCTCTGATTATGGAGATCCTGAAACCTCTCTGTGAGAACTATTCTAGTGTTTTATCCCTCTCATTTTGACTTCAACTTTCAGCTGGAGGGGTTTTTAAAGGTTTTTTTTGTGGTTTTGTTTTTGGGTGTTTTGTGGGGGTTTTTGTTTTGGGTTTTTTTGTTTGTTTTGGGTTTCTTTTTGTTTTGGGTTTTTTGTTTGTTTGTTTATTTGGTTGGTTTTTTTATTGGTTTTGGTTTTGTTTTTTTTTTGTAGCAGGGATCTGTTTTCCTGTCCTTTTGCTAATACAGCAAGATGAACCTAGCTGTGTTTTTATGAATCAAATTTAGAGCATCAATTAACCAATTCACTGGACTATGCCAACCATTGTTACTCTAATATGGATGAAGAAATCCTGTTTCTCCATAGATCATGTGCAAATTCTCCCAAATTACTTAGTATTTTATGATACTTGACTTTTAGGTGATCATTTACAAAGTTTCCAAGTACTCTAACTGTCTAGATTTTATTTCTAACCTGTTTCCTTTTAAGAGCTTGAATTCCAGAAAGTCCTTGTTTCCTCTCTCTGCAAATGAAGCTTTCTAAGCAGGAGGCTGTAGCTTGAGATGGTGTGATACTGCTGATGGTGGAACCATCATCATTGATCACGACGAACTTCTGCTCAGCAAAGGCACACTAATACATTCCTCATGGATGAGTTAGCAGCTACTGAAGAAATAAGTTTCACAGAACTCATGAGCTAGGATATTTTATTTTAAGAAAGGCATTGAAAATATCTGAAGTTTGGCCAGCAAAACTGGAAATATCTGTAATCAGCAGTCACGCTTGAAAATCTTGGCCTCAGTCTTTGTTTATTGTAGTCTTGTGTCAAATAACATGTAAGCATGTAACAAATGAAGCAATTTTCAAGATTTTATAGAACCTTCAACAGAAAAGAGGTTTACTTTTCAGATCAAAACCCAACCTTCTATCTCTTTCCACTCCAAAAGTACAAAAAAAAAATTAAAAATTAATTTGCATTTCAGTTCGTCAGTTCTCACAGGATTTTCCTAAAACTGTAGATGTCTAGCTGCTGAGTCTGAATTTCTTCAGGATCTGACCATAACCTACTACTAAGTTTAGGGCAAGATATGTTTAGGGCAAACTTTTCTTGGTTTTGATCTGAGCTCTGACATATTTTTGTATTACTTAGGTCACAAGGAGTACCAACATCTGACTATCTCTCAGCCTATCCAGCCTCAGACCTGTTAAATGCCAGGTACCTTGCGCAGATGAAGCAGCTATTTATTAACAGAGGTAGGGTGGAACTTATGAGAGTATAGCTCCTTTCTGCTGAGAGAGACTATTTCCTGGGATGCTTAAAAACACAGAGGTAGGCTGCTAGTCTGTTACTGTAGAGATAATTTGGGCTTCAGCATGAGCCGGACTGAGATTAATGAGTTTACTTTTTACCCTGCTTTAGCTGTGCCAGAGTTTATAGCAGGGGAGCTGGCTACAGTGTAGCTGGGATCCTTACTAATTCAGACATGCAGGATATTTTAATGCAGGCAGAAGGAGAATTTGATTGCCCTATATACAGATAACCAAAATCTTAATCAGCCAGCCAACAACAAGCTGCTGGAACCCAGGGAGCCTGTCAGCCTCATGTTTGCAGTCCCCAGGCCATCCAGGGATAGCTGAATTGGTTTATCCAAGAAAGCTAATCTCTTCTGCAGTCCCAAACAGGTCTGCCCCCTAATGAAAGCAGAGGCATTCATGGAGGTACAGTTCAGAAAGGCAAGGACAAGGCAAGGCAGGACAATAAGGGAGAATACTCAAAAACGGTCATACCACTCCGACTTTTGAATTTTCTGTAAGCAAAACCTAGTTCCAAATTTGTTTTTAAATAACAATCTTGACCTTAAAAAGGCACCCTTTTTTTCCCCTCACAATGCCACCTAAAGATAAGCTAAGCCAGAACTATTTCTTTCTCCAAATGCCTGTTTAAATGTTTAAATACTTGAGGTTTGTTAAAAAAAAAATGTGTCTCTAAACACATTTTATCAAGTGAAGGAGATTTGAGAGAAAACCAACAGGATTACCCCTCCATTTTTGTAGTTAGAGGAATAATATTGTTTTGTTCCATCAATGTGTCCACTTTACATTGTTCAGCACAAAGCTTTGTGAAATAAGAATCATGGGAATATCACAATATAAAGGAAAAAGGTACAAATAACAGCTTCATAAACTGAGAAATGTACATAAATAAATCATGTAGATGGGGGCAGTTTGCTTAGCTGGCAAGAAAAAAAATGGAAAATATGCTTGTTAAACAATAACCACAGAGTGTGCTTTTATGATGTTTTTCACCACAGTAATTCATATTAGAGATAGAAGCAGTTGCATGTTAAATAAAATCATTCAGCATTGTTCTCCTCACATTACAAAGAGCTGACTTATGTTGTTTTTAGATGCCTCCCATTAGAAAGTAAATATTCCTCTGATGTTATGCATTTCAGAAAATTTAATAAAGATGAACTGTAAATAAAGTCACAGGGAGATTTCAGACAGTTTTATTAGCAGATTGTTGAAAAGAAAAGAAAATTAAATACAATAACAGTAAACGTGGTTCTCACATTGAAACCAGGCTCAAATAACTAGGCTACCATAGAAAAATTTCCAATTCTTGCATTATGATGTAAAAACAGATTTTTGTACAGATTTTGTACAACAAAATTCGTAATAACCTTTTTTCATTTTTAGAAAACTTTAAATATATAGATAAAAATAGACAATTTTCATAGGTCCTACATGAAGATGAGTATGTTCTGTTCCAAGGGCTTGCATAGAGCGCAAATGTGGTTATAATATAGAACAACTAGACATTAATATCTTTAAGATTACAAAAGCATATAAACAATAACATGAGGACAACTTTTCTTCATAATCTATGCAAAAAAAAAAAAAAAAATCCAAATCAAAAAACCAAAACCAAAATACCAACCCAAAACTTGTAAAACTAAAGAGGGGCAAGAAACTTCAATTTACGGTAACATCTCATGTTCTGTAATATTTACAGTTTTTAGCAAGATTCTTTCTAAATGTCCACCTCATAAATTGGTTCCCCTTTAATCCTAAACACTTCTGTTTATGTACCAAGCCAAACACTGAGGCATTCCCAAAGGTCTTGAAAGAATATACTGTAAAACTACTAAACCTACTTACAGGTGACTCTATGCAAGGAGCAGAGCAATGGTAAATGCTAGTACATATTTCAGTTGTAGGCTTTTAATTCTCTTTCAGATATGAATGATTCAAAAGCTTGCCACAAGTCCATCTAACTTTACAGCTGTTAACCCTTTAAAGACTGCATATGAAAAAACTGGAGTACAGAATCCCATGTGTGTTTAAGCAACTATGACAATCATGAAAGAATCATGGTTAGAAAATAACATCACTATAAAGTATTAGACAACAATATTTAATGAAAAATATTGCTCAATATTTCTTTAAAAAAATTACTGTGATGTGAACTTGTATATACATCTTTCTATTGTTAAAAAAGGATTGTGGTGGAGTAAATATGAACTGCACAAAATAAATGTGTACCAGTATTGCAAGGAAGACCTACAAACTATAGAATCTCAGTGCTAGAGTTTACAAAACATTAGATTTTATTTTTTTTTTGACAAAATAATATTAATATCCAATCGGAACTACTTTTAAAGAAATATTTCCTTTAAGTTAGGCATCTTAGACATTTAAGGTTTTGATATGTTTCCATGAAATAAATAATATTTTATATGCATAAAACATTAGATGAAGAAAGCATAATCACAAAACTTACAGTAATAGCACTGATTCACAAAATCAGTCTTTAAAGGGGTAACCCAAAAGTACGCAAAGCAAAGAACATAATTTTTAGTAATGTAATAAGCAGTGTTTTGCAGCTTACTTCCAGTTATCAGCACAAAGGTGAAAACACATATTGTAGCTTTCATAAAGACAGTGAAAGGAACACATAACCATCCATCCCTAAGACAAGGTGGTAGGGACAATAGACTTCAACTGTATCACTCAGTTCTACGTGGAATTGGACTGATACATCAAGTGTTTGTTAGGTTTGTTTTTTTTTAGCAACATTGACGTAATATGACATTAACATATAAAAATATTTCTGGCATTTTGACTCACTGCTCAGCCACAGTCCATTCTTAGAAGTGCACTAGTCAGGGCACTAACCAGGGCTCAATATACAAATAAAAGTGGCTGATACAGAATTCTGACTTCTTACCAGATGCTTAAGATCTCATTCAGTAATACTGTGACTCCAGGACAAATATTTACATGCCTGCATGCGTTAAAACTAGAAAGGTGTCTTTCTGACCAACAGGGTGACAAAACAATATTATCTAAAAGTTTCATTTCCTAAACTCTAGATTTCTACTGCATACATAATACCTTCCTTGTGTGATTTGTGTTATATACTGTACATGTGACCAACATTTTGATTAGAAGCAAAGTCTTTTATTTCATAAACCCCTGCCAGTTTACAATGAGAAACTATTATTCTTTTTATTTTTTTTTTTCAATTTTATTTTAGGAAAAGAGACTTTGTGAATGGTAAAACAGTTTGTTTACATTCAGCATTTCTTTTCACTTACACAAAATTCCATTTCACTTAATGTAGTCTAACATATATGTGTTGGTCTCTTGGAAAGCATGTGGAAAAAATGTCTTTAGAAGAAAACCCACGATCATAGTTTGAAAACTGAATGTATCAATTTTTTCTTCTTTTACCTTTTTTTTTTTTCCTTTTTTTTTTAAATAAGAATCCTCTTATGCCCTCTACAAGTTCATTTCTGAGCTGTCTTGCTGGTTTCGGTATGGTATAACAGTCTGTAAGTGTACTTGGACACCGCTGGAAGGATCATTGGATGTGCTCAAATATAGAATCATCAGAGGAGAGTCTGCATTCCTTGAAAAAGGGAATACTCAGCCTTGTTCTGACCGTCTGCAATTTTGGATACAATAGTCCAGCGCAGAGAAGCAGATTTTTGCTGTGAGAACAGTGCTACTGTACATTTACAAACATTCTCTAGATCTCCAGGTTGAGCCACAGGAGATAACCAAAGGAGGACACTCTTGCAGAATTCTTTACATTTTTGAAGAACATTGATAAATGAAGTTGAGGAAGTTGGTTTGAAAACATTTTGTTTCCACAGAACTCCTTATGAGCCAATGTCTTACTGCAACGTTCTTTACCGTAGCACACGTATTTTCAGCAGGAAAAATTCAATACATGACAGTAGTTTTCAAATAAAGTCTTCCATCTAAAATATGAAAGAGAAACATTTGCTTTATATATTTATATCTTCAATGAATCAAAAAGAGGAAAACCCCCACAAGATTTAAAACCTCAGCGGAAGTAGTCATGCAACAAATCTGTAAAATGTCCCCTCTGGTATTTTTGTCTAAAATAAAAGAAAATCATAAAACCTGAATGTCACCTTGGCAATTTCATCTGTCAGTGGTCAAATTAACTCTGTTGAAAATTACACGCACTTTGCAAGTTGTGAAAACTGAAACAACTTCTGAAGCTTTAATGTATGCTGGACTCATATCACTGCTAGGGCACTAGGAATGTAGGTGGAGCCTCTGTGCATGTGTTTTTACTGATATGCAAACGTAACTGAATAGTGTTGAACAGCAATTATTTCCTTCATGGTTGCAGAGCAAAAAAATCTTCTTGCATGCAATCATTAGTACTTCCATCACTAAAGGCATAGCTCATACTTTCTGATTTAGCTGTGTTGTTAAATTTACCATGTAATGTAACCATTGTGCACATTTGTAGCTATTTATATAGAACCCGGTATAGGATATTTAAACGGTATCAGTGAAGTATAGCCTCCTTCCCCCCATAAATGAGATTAACTGAACAATTACTATGTTAAAGATGTAAGCACGTTTCTCACAACATTTTTTCCACCCAAGTGAGGAGCATATATTTAAGTGAGATATGTGAGGGAACATGAGAAACACTAAGCCCACCTAGCCAGTAAGTGTTGATCTAGAAAAATTTGAAGATAACATACTGCCACAACATATTTTCACCTAATTTGTAAGTACAAAGCAATTTTTTCTTCACTTGGGCCATGAACATCTTATATACAGCTATTTTGATAGAATTTAAAGATTATTTTTTTAAAATACAGAAAACAAACAGAAAAGTTTCTCAGCTTTCTGACCTGTAGGGTAGAAAGTGTTGTCCCCATGTGAATAAAGCATTTTATGAAGCAATTATTCCTCCCCAGTGCATAATTACTAAACACTATTTATATTTTAGAATATAAGCATTTGCAACTACAAGCTGTATCTCAGCTCTTAAAGTTTGCATGAACTTCTTACTTAAATCTGAGTAAATTCAACAAATATTTCTAAGATTTCAGAAGTTCCTGTTTTGGTTTTCTTAGCCTAACATTTTTATTCCAAATCTATTTATAGAATTTTTTTATTAGATATAAAATAAAAATTAGATATACAGTGAAGCAAATAGCTTGTGTGAGATAAACCTGTGCAAATTCGTTCAAATTTTTTAAATGCTGAGTTATCATTGAAAGATATGGCATCACCTCCATGAACTTACTGTAATTGTTGAAAGAAAGAAAAGTTAACCTGAAAGCAGACAAAAGTACACACCACACAGCTGTAAAACCTTCTGCACACTCCTTTCCAGTTCTTTCAGAACGGCTGGGGAAAATGGGAAGCTGTAGAATCACTCTGTGGAAGTGATTCTTATCTAATGTACCTTTGTTTTTTCTCTTCCACCACTAGTTTTCTTTTGTGAGCTTCAGCAGTACATGCCCTTTTGCTACTTTCTCCCCACCTTTCCATTTCCCTAATTTTTTTTTTTTTTTTTTTTTTTTTTGGCAGAGTACATGATAACTTTCCCACTACATAAAAGTGCTTCCTCTCAGAACCATTTCTATTCTCTTTTCGCTCTTTACGGTCTTTTTTGGCCCTGAAGAGAAATAAAAAGGAATTGAGTAAGGCCTCAACTTAAAGACTTTTTTATTATTATTTGATGCATGAAAATCTACCAAAATGCTTATGGGAATTCAGGGGAGAAAGAAGGGGCCTCTGAAATGGAACTCAGTAAAACTGAAGGCCTGGAGCACCATCTCCAAAGAAAATCTGCATTAAGTGCAGGATAGCTAGCTGGCTACATTTTCATGCAGTTCTCCCAAACATATTGAATAAACACAATAAACATTTACATAACTAAAGCTGTCTAGATACCTCTGCAGGAGTATTACTCTGCATATATACCAGCACTTTCACTATCCTGAATTCACACTTGCTAATGAGTGCTATGTATAATTCCCATGTCCTAACATTCTGATAACCTGCAGTTGGCAACTAATTTTATTATACTAGGTCTCCATTTACCTTTTAAAATAAAATATGTATTAAAACTAATTCTCAATTTAAAATACAGCTGCAGGAAGCAGAATCCTTGTAGCAGCCAACAAAAGATAAACAGCAGTATGTTTTCAAAAGTCAGCTCTATTTTACACTGCTTAAGGATCCAGCCTGGCAGTGAAATCAATAGGAGGTTTTTCACTTTTAAAAGAAGACACTATCAGATCCTGTATTCTGTATCCACAGACAATGAATAAGAATAGAAACAGGCAGCTCTACAAAGCACTTTCCTTACAAACTAAGAGGATACTTGTTTATATGTATAAGTTCTCTCCAACATCTTCATTAACAGCTTGGCCACAGTACTCGAAAGAATACTAGGTTTGCCAAAGACACTAAATTGGGAGGAGTCGTTGACTCCCTCAAGGGCAGATAGGCTTTGCAGAGACCTCAACAACTGAGAAGTGAGCAGTCAGACCATATGAAGTTTAATAAGGGCAAGTGCTGGATTCAGCACCTGGGGTGGAGAAATCCTGGTTGCGTGCATAGACTAGAGAACAACAGGCTGGAGAGCAGTGCCATGGAAAGGGACTGGGGGTCCTGGTCACTGGCAAGCTGAACATGAGCCAGCAGTGCCCTGGCAGCCAGAAGGGCCAGCCCTGTCCTGGGGGTGCATCAGGCACAGCATCACCAGTCAGGCAAGGGAGGGGATTGTCCTGCTCTGCTCTGCACTGGGGCAGCCTCACCTCAAGTGCTGGGGGCAGTTTTTGGCACCACAATATAGAAAGATGTTAAACTATCAGCATCAAAAGGAGGAAAATGAAGATGGTGAAGGGTTGAGAGTGCTGAAGCTGTATGAGGACCAGCTGAGGTCATTGGGTCTGTTCAGCCTGGAGGAGGCTGAGGGGAGACCACACTGCAATCTTCAATTGCCTCACACGGGAAAGTGGAAGGGCAGAAGCTGATCTCTTCACTCTCATCACCAGTGACTTGAGCAAACAGCATAAAGCCAAGTCAGGGGAGGCTTAGGTTAGATATCAGAAAAAGGTTCTTCACCCAGAGGGGGGATGGGAATGTAACAGGTTCCCCAGGGGAGTGGTCACAGAACTGTGGCTGAGAAGTTCGTGTAGCTCACGAAGAACGAGCAACAGGTGAATAGCAGTGCACTTCAGAAACTCAAAGGCTTCAAACTATGCTAAGAAAAACTCACAGCTCTGCAGAGGAATGATAACCTCACATCACAGAGAGGTGATCAGATACAATTCCTATATTTGACTGCTGTCTCTTTCATTGGTGACTCCTACTACCTTGTTCGTAGCCATTTCTCTCCCTATTCTTAATGTTCTGAGATTCTTTCCAAATGATATGAACTTCTCAGTGTTGTTGTCAAAGCCACCAGAATCACTTCGCCTCTAGGT
The DNA here is from genome assembly GCF_030490865.1 of Poecile atricapillus. Classification (NCBI taxonomy): domain Eukaryota; kingdom Metazoa; phylum Chordata; class Aves; order Passeriformes; family Paridae; genus Poecile; species Poecile atricapillus. The sequence goes on along the minus strand of NC_081249.1, from coordinate 51,489,974 downwards.
GTAGCCAGAGCTCCTATCTGAATACAAGTGGAGTTTTACCACTGATAGGCCTTTAATGATTTCAAGGTTAAAATCACAGACAAAACCTACAAATCATGAAAGTGATCAGCAAATCGAGCCAGCTCATCCTTTGTAAGCCAATGTGAAAATGCCACTACTTCTAAATCCTAAATCCCAAGCATGCCTATGCCTTCTGCCTCCCAATCAGGTTTAATTTATCAGCTACGCAGGCCTATTGCATTACTTTCTTCCGTTAACAAATGCAGAGTTTGTCTATCAGCATAAAAACAATTTTATGTAAAACAAATATGGAATATTTTAGCCACACAAACATATGTATACAAACACATACTACACAAACACAAGCACAGAGCTTTCACTAAGGATGTTTACAATGCTGGGGTATATTTTTAGCCTACTGAAAACTGTTGATCTGTGGTGAAGTTTACATACTGTTATATAACAATTTACATACTGTTATATACAATGTAAGTACATAAAACTTACTTTTACTCTTAGGAAGTCAAGAAAAACACAAACTGGGAAAATACTGCTAAATTTCTAAATAGAACTGTGTGTGATTAGCAGATTGTCATCTGTTTTAATTGCTCTTTTGCAAATGGCAGTGTTCAGCAAGATCACACAAGCTCATGCTAGTAACTCAAACTGAAAATGCCACTACTCCTAAATATCATTTGTTTTTGTCTGTGGATTGATATGACAGAAATTCTACCCTGAGTGAGGGAGTATTTTTTTAGTTCAACTCTTTTTAATTAAGATTCATTTTGAGGATTTTAAATGAACATGCCCAAATAGCTAAAAGGTCATCAATGTTATAAAAAACAAACAAATGGAACTGACATAAAAGTTTGCAATGCTGAAACAAATCATATGCCTCAGAATGCATTCCCACAGAGATGTCATCTGGGCAATTATTCACTTTAGTGTTCTGTGGGCAGCTTGCAGTAAGTATCTCTGTGGGCCCAGCATTTTCAGAGGGAAAAACACAAACCCACTCAAATATTATTACTATTAATATGCAACCTCATAAACTGATAAAAATGTACAATGAAATGCTAGGTTTTGTCTTCAGCTGCAAACTAAGTAAGTCATCCATTAGATGGTAATGTGGGTATTTCTGCCACTCAGTGCAAGTCCCAGTAGGGTTGTTTGCCATCCAAAAAATTGTATTCTAGTTTGTATTCTCAGAGTTGCTTTAAAAATAAATGTAATAACAGTGATCATCATGACTATAATACTGCAGTGTTTCATTTATGAAAATCTGCAATAAACATCCAAGGTGTGCTGTCACATCTGAGTTCAGTCATTTGCTATTTTACAAAAACCTACTGAGGTAAATTCTCCTTAGGAAAAACATAGTGTTTTATATAGACAGGAGCTAAAAACAACCAACCAAGTGACCAAACAGACAAAAAGATACAGTAGTTTCACACAAAGAGCTGATAAGAAAGAAACCCCCAGAGTCCATCTTAAGACAAAAAGGACAAAATATTTTGTGAGAAGGAAGATCACAGGGTCATAGAATGTTTTGGGTTGGATCACCTTAAAGATTACCAAGGACCTTAAAGAATAGACCTTAAAGATCACCAAGGACAACTCTCCTGCCATGGGTAGGGATTCCTTTCACTAGACCAGGTTTCTCAGAAAACAAATTGCAAGATATGAAATATCAGTCTGAGCTCTGGCAAGTTAGGATGTCAAGGTCTGAATAATTTTTTTATCCTTTTTTTTTAATTGTAATTTGTGAGCTGTAGAATAGCAAATCCCAGCCCATGATCCAAGAACCCTCACATCAAATTAGCCACAGTTTGAGGTGCTAGAAGTCCTAACTTCAGTTAACATATTTTTGTCAAATATACACAGGTCAGTGGTAGAAGCCAATTTTCACTCAAAATGGGTCTTAAGGGTATTTGAAATGTATCGATTCATCTCTTTGTACTTTCAAAGAGCAAAGGTTGATGTCTCTTGTTGGAAAGACAGGAACTTTATTCCCAAATATGGCTCTGAAATTTTCTGTGATTTTAGTTTGGTTCCCCCCCCCCCCCCGCCCCTCCCTGTGATTTTCTTTTCTCTGTTTCAAACTTTCTGTTTCTTTCCCTTTTCATTTTAGGTAACAGAGATGTTCATGTACTGATGGTTTCTCAGTCTCTTTTCTTGTCCTTACGAAGATAATAGCAGTGTTAGCTGAATCCTCTAAGGACTATATTAGCACAAATAACAAAAAAAAAACAACAGTAACCAAATAAAACTATACCTGCATATGTATTTAATGGAAATAAAAGGTTCTTCACTCATAAAAATCCATTTGCATCCTCTGTCCTCTCTATGGCTGGTGACTGAGCTGACCTGAGCTCAGGGTCCTCTTCTAAAATCACATGTTGCAACAGAAAATCCCCAGGACTAGCCCATGTGCTCCTAAAGGCAGCAGATGCTTCATACTGAAAGTGAGTATACTGTTGCCAGATCCTCCAACCATTAAAAACTGCTAACTTCAGCTTAAAAGAAATAAAATATTTGTGACCTTAAATGGGGCTATTCATATCTAAATCAAAGCAAAGCTGCTCACTTGTGCTAAGTAACATAATAAATTGCATTTCCTGTTAGGAAGTAGCTTTATTGAAAATGGTAGCTATTTTCTCAGAAGTTATTTCCAGGCACCTGTAATCTTAATGAGGTTTGTCCCTTTCAAAGAACAGTTGTACGTGCATGCCCGAATGCACACAACCTCTTCAGCCCAGAGCTGATAAAAGCATCTGCATGCCATAGCTCAAGCACATTAAAATTATATTACTGGTTGGTTTATTTGTTTTAATAAGATGGGGTAAATGTGAATCACAGTGTACTTCTAACCTTTCATTCAAGTTGATGTTTTAATCATTTGGAGGAAGAGAAACAAAACAAAAGAAAGGGATGGCAAACAAATGGTAATGATTCATGTGATATTTGATAAGACAGCAATGGGAAGTCAAAATAAAAGCAAGCATATTGTGGCAGATGGAAGAGATCTTAGTCAAGTTGTAACCCTTCCTCAAAAAAACCTTAAAGGAAACAACTAATTAAGGAGGAAATATATTTTTGTATACTCTTCATATATTTCATTCCAAATTAAGACACAAGAGGATTTATTTTCCACCGAAGATGGAAGATAAAAATGGGAGTCTAACTTTTTAATCATGGGAAAATAATTTATGGTGAACTTGAGTCTTTTTCAGTTTGCAGAATGTGAGACAAAAAGCCCAGCATTTGTAAAATTCAGTCATGGAATCAACTGTACATAACTTTTCATAGTGTTCTTAAAAAAGTGCAAGCCAGTACATTGTCAGGGGAAATAATTCCTCTCAGTGTCTAGAGTTAATTAGAACTCTGCGGTTTTACAACTCAACATGAAAAGGAGGGACAGAGGCATACAGACTGAGCTGACATTGTTACTGGCAGCACAAGTAGATCATGTATTGGGGAACATGGATAGATCCCCTGCCATCTTCCCTAGCAGAGTACAGGAAATGCAGGAAAGCTGGCTCAAACAAGCAATTTGTTCTTTAAAAAAAGTGCTCATCCAGTTTTTATGCAAAGATGGGTGATTTCACACTGCATGTTCATTAAATGCATGCAAATATGAAGTATGTAAACATATTTGGCCAAACACTATCCCAGTTTGCCCTTTGTGTAACACCAATAAATTAGTTTCAAATTTGCATATTGTTATTAATCATACACCTTTCATTTCTCTACTTAACATTCATGTACAAATATATTTGTGTTAATACTCAGTGCAAATATGCAGGAAACTGAGACGTCCATGTGTTTCTTTTTAAAATAGCAATTTATATGTCGGAGATTTTAATTGTAATTTAAGACATAAAACTAAACCATGGGTGTGTAAAAAAGAGCATCTAAACACTTTTTTTCACAATTATTTCCAAACATTGAACTATCTTCTATCAGTGATTTTACCACGTGTTTTAATCATTCATACATATTTCCATTACTCCAATTTTACTGTGGGAGTAAGCTAAAGGTCAGCAATCTGGTCTTTAGTAAACTAACAAAGCAGGGGAGTACCTGAGTATGTCACCTTCTATTATATGAAGATCATATAGAATGCATAAAACTGGCCATGTTGAGGACTGAAAAAACTGAACTAGTAAGGTGAGAAATTGTTTAAAATAAATAGATTTTTTTGAAAAAAAATCATTCTGTCTTTTCCTGTTGCTTCACTAACTTAGCAACCCTTTTTCTATTTGTATAAACAGAAGAAGCCATATCAAAAAAAGGCAACAGAACTGATTACTTACAAGCACTGAACCTGAGTCACTAAGGCATTGTACTGTGTCACTTCATGTTGGTAAAAAAAAAGAAAAAATGAGTAATGATAAACAACAACAACAGAGACACAAAACAGAACAAAACCCTTTCAACTGAAGAATCATGTGGGAAAGTTATTAAAGGATGAAGTCACAGCTAAATACAATCAGCTTGTGAGCTTCCACAGCTCATTGTGTTCAGTGCTGTTTGTATCACAGTGTGGATAATTTTGGTGCTGAACAATCTGTCCTGCATAAAACAGTTTCAAGTTCTACAAAATGGTGGGCTTTATTTGTTACTGTATTTCCAGAAACATAAACAATTTTTTTTTTTTTTAATATCAGTAAGCAACCTTGGATCTGATAGCATAAAATTGATAAAGAATTGAATATTGGAATGTAGTTTCTGACTGGCACCTTCTTTCCCTTTGTTTGGTTTTGGTGTTTTTTTGTAAAGTATAGATGGAAACAGAATTTACTACTTATCCCTTTAGTCTGATCTATCTTCTTTCACTTCTCTCCATTTTGTCTCCTTTTTTGTGCCTTGCTCAAATGATCACTTTTTTACACTAAACATCATCATCATCAAAGTTATCTTACATACAAGGTATCAACATACAGTTAAGCTTAAAACAGGCTTAAAAAAATAATTACTTTTCTTTTCTGGAGAGAAAAAGTGGTCATAAAATGAAATTGGAACAAAATACAGTAGATCAGTGTTTATTGGAACTTCCAGCAGTTTTTGCTGAATTACAGCAAAAATATAAATATCTATATAAATATCTATATAAGTCAGTATTTCTTTAAAACAACCCTCCATAAACACTCAGAGCAGTTCAGGAAATGCAGTCAAATCCTTTCCATCACTCAACTAGAAGCTGATACAATAGGCAGGATACAGGTGTATACAACTACAGATTCCATAATAAAATATGAATAATAAAGATCTTTTATGCAATTCTGAAAAAATAACACAGGTCATGATTTTTTTGCTAGGAATAGTTGTGGCCATAGTTAATACTCTCCATCAACAGACAGTGTGATGTTCATTTCTTTCCGTAGATATAAATAATTTATGAAGATGAGCTTTTCTAAGGTATTATCTTTTCTAGAGCTTTACCTCCATTACTTTTCAAAACAAAAGAAAAGACTTAGATCTAATACCTACTCCTATGCAGAGCACCTCTTCTGGTTCACAGAATCATAAACCCAACCTCACTCTTCTCTTCTAAACACATCTCTTCTAAACAAGTAATTTGAATTTCATGTTGCCCAAGTAACTAAAAGGCACACTAGTGTTTTGTTGTTTTTAGATTAAACACCACAGTTAATACAAGAGTATGTAACTGAGATGACATTTGAGCTGCTGCAAAGTTTACTGGAAAATAGAGGCCACTTAAAGAAAGCTGTATGAGTCTGCATACATAATTCTGGAATACGTGGAATCCTTTTTCAGTGTCAGTATCACATTAGCACCCCACTTTAATACACAACCACCCTTGTTCTCATTTGTGTGCTTAAACAGAGTAACCACCCAACGCAAAACATGAAGAAATAGTCACATGCAGAACAGGAAGGAATGAGGCTGTAAAATAGATAAATTGCACAGCAGCAAGCTTATGGAAAATCTATTAAGGAGGCATGGGATGTCAAAACATGCGTAACTTAATCTCACTGCTTTTAGGTATTTTGTATGAAAGCAAGTTTATGGCACCAAGCAGTGCCATGCAGCTCCAGAACAAGAGGAAAAAGAAAATCAAACCAGAAGTCATGCCCAAGGAAATGAGCTATGAACTGAAGTCACACATAATCCTTCCAGCACACAGAAATAGACATAGATCTTAATGAAGTTCTCAGGGCTTAGCATGAGTAGCATAACATAAAACTGAAAACAAAATCAGCTCGTGTTAATTCTGTGGAAGACTTCAAGCTGAAACATGTAAATGGGGTCTAACACAGTAGTTAGCTATGAAGCAATACTTAAGCAAAAGGCCTTTGTTCTTTTCCAGAATGAAAACTACCAACATTTTAGATTATGAGTGAACTCTGCTTCTGTGGCAAGTGCTAATGCTAGCCCAGGTATCTTGCTTTTCAATTTAGAGCTCAAACTAGTTCCCCTAACTAATTGTAAACTTCCATCTTGAATACATCTTCATAGATGCATTCAAGTACTGTAGTGACAAGCCAATCTTCCCCATTCGCTCTCAGTGGTAACATAATTTCAGATAGGTACTTCAAAATGATTATTCTACCCTCCCAGGAAAAACTCAATTAGCCTTAGGGCCAGGTGGTTTGAATTTGGCACCACTCTATGTCTTTGCCAGTAGAGATTCCTCAGAAAAAACAGCATGTCATGACAGACTGTGTCCTGGATGCACCCCACTACAGAAATCCCAGACCATATGGAAGCAGCGTGCTTTCCCAGAGAGAACTTAACACCATGGTTCATCATCAAAAAGTAAGCAAGAGAAAAGAGAATGGCTAAATTAAACCACAGAGCAGTCTTAACCAATGACTTTGGGATCAAGTCACTACCTTGGAGTCAGAAGCAATGAGCAGTGCAAAATATCTGAAGTGTAAAATTTTCTTGCTTCAAAGTGTGATTTTCTCAAGACAGAGAAAATGAAAAATGTTACTTCTTGGTTGCTTTTATTCTTCCCCACCCATCTCCCTCCTTCTTCCCATCTCCCCCAGCTTTCCACTTACAGTGTTTCTTGTCAGTAGCAACACACTAATGGGCATGGTACAAATCACTTGCAGGACATTCCCTGGAAAAGTGTTTGAGATGCTAGTTACCCATGCTCAAAGTGAATTTAGACTGGAATAATTTCAGAACAGGCTACTGGTTTAAAACAAGGAATATAGTCCACATAAAATTAATTGATTTGCTTATCACAGAAGAGCAACTGATCATACTTTGTATATACATTAAATAATAATGAGACAAAAACCAACTCTTTTGCAGAAACTCAGCTCTGAGTAGTCTCCCAGGATGATGGATATAATAAATGATCTTTATGAATATAATTGTAATATAAGAACCTGAAAATGCAGATTTTTAAAGCCCATCTAGTACTATCCCTAATCCTATGCTACTTCAGTAGAAAAAGAGGCAAAAACTGAGTATATCCTGAGTGCATACTGAATATCTGGCCTGGTAAAATACATTTGGCTATAAAGTTATTTTTAGCTGGAAAATCTAAGGAGTCAATGGTTTTGCAAGACTATGAAAAAAAAGGCAAAAAAAAGAGGGAAACCTTATAAAATCAGGATTCTTCTATGCACTGAACGTTTAAGATCAAGCTCTGGAACTATTGCCCATTTGGAACTGGAATAAAACTGATATTTGTATGTTTTATGTGTTTTGGCCTTTCAATATTTTAGCACTGGGAACCAGATTGCATCGGATGGCTTAGTTACTGCAGCAAAAGTGACTGTGATTGTCATAACAAATTTGATGGCAAGGTTGAAAATGGAACTGATCCTCCAGTCAGTGCACTACTTTTATGACGCTTCCAGTATTTCCAGTGAAGCCAAGGAGTCTGATCCAGCCACAGTATTTTATGTCCAATTCAGCAATGTGCAAAGATACTGTTCTCTCTCCAATGGCTAAGAATGTGTATCTTTGAGTCACAGTATAAAGCTAAAAATGAAAGCAAATTATTGCTGCTTTTTACTTTATGTTCGTATTCAATATAGCTTGATTACTTGAAAGGAGTTGTAGTCCACATATTGCAGTATGAAACAATATCATGAAAAATACATGTCTTTTAATGCAATGGTTGCACCGACAGTTTGTCACAGGCAAAATCTGCAGAATCAACACATAGACAAAATAAACAAGTCAAAACTTGAATTATCTAATACAGCATTGTATATTTTCAACAATCCATATTCTAATTTCATGCACATAAAGCAGCACTGTAAATTTTTTGGTCCTGCCTTCAGAACACTCTGTTTCCAAGGCCAGCTGCAGCACGTTGCGATCCATCCTTTCTAACATCCATGACAAAACACACTATTATGCTATTGCTGCTTTTCCTAAGCTATTAGAGGCTGCATCACTTTTAAAAAATAAGGCTGACAAGAATATAATAGAAAAAATGTTTTTACCATTACTGGTACACACTTTGTGTTTCTCAACTAGGAAAAACAAAATGACATCACATTATCATTATATATGCTGCTGTCTCCCAGGATGTCCTTCAGGTGTTACGGAACCCTACAATGAGCAAAAGCAAAATATTTCTTTTTAAAGCTAGCAGTCTATTCTATGGAATATATTTTCCTCTTTACAAGCCAGCTGGCAGTTCACTGGGAGAATACTTATTATAGATGTATGCTGACAGCAAATTTTAGCTTAGATAGAATGTGATGCTGGCTAAGTAGTCCTTCCAAATGTGTTAATTTTAGTTTCACTTCCTATATACTTCCTTTTCATAGCTGATATTTTTTTTTTTTTTAATTTCACAGGAACTTGAGATACTAATAGAGATGGGTCAAATTCCACATCAAATCCATGGGAAAGCCAAATTAGTGAATTACACAAAGGTTAAATTGTTTTATTTTATTCTTAATCATATCAATGTAAAAATAACCACTGCGAGAAAACACTATTTTTAGAATTACAGTAAATTTAAAATAGTAATTTCTTGCTTTTCTGGTTTACAAGATGAAATTTATATGTGTATTACATATTAAAATTTGTTTATCTTAAAATAATGTATTAAATATTTCCTATTTCTCAAGGATACAAAAATGCCTCTTTTTTTTAATATTACTGCCAAAGAGGGAAAGGACAAAACCTAAAATCCTTGGCCAGTTTTAAATTAAGCCATCAGACCCTTAGCTAGTTAAAGTTAATATTGCTTTATTGATGGTAAAATTATCTTTTCCTTTTTTCTTTTTCTCTCCAACTGACAAAATAGAGCAATTAAGTTGGAGTGATATTTTAGGAAGATGATTGCCTTCTTAACACTGCACAAAGGGCTGCCTGCCTAATAACATCTCACAGTAGTTTTATTTACATTTTAAGTCTAACTTCTTTTTTGCTTCTTCAATATTTTAAGTGAATGTTGAACTCTCATTCTCCTTAACAGGATTTCTGACCCCTCAGTTATTTTAGGATTATAAAAGAGAGACTGTCCTGTACTACACCAAAATGCTGTCACTCATTAATATACCATTTCTGATCTAATGCAGAATAATTAAGGTAAGTCAATCTATTAAATTTTTTCTCATATGATGATTCAGGTAAGGTACATTTACACAAAATTTAGGCTATCAAGTATTAGTTTGCTAAATCCCATAAAATATTTCTCCAGCTATTTCCCTGTACAAGATTTGAAACTAACTATAATTAGCTGATAATAGTTGTAAATTACCGTATCTTGCATCGCCTCTCTTTGCCACTTTTTAATGCTTAGGACTCTGATCCATCACCAAAGAAAATATAAAAGCAGAAGTTAATAACATAACTGAACTTCTACTGTGCCTTTCATCCAAGATCCAGAATACTTTACAAATATTAATTAAGTTTCACAACACCCTTGTGTGACACCAAAGCATCGGTGCTGCCATCAAGAAATCAGTAGATATTATTTCTTTCTTTATGCATAAAAACTTGGTTTTGGCTTAAGGCATTGGTTAAAAATGCCTGGAAGCATGCAAAATGAGGTATTTCTTTGCCATTCAAGGGCAAAACATCAGATGTAAAGCATTTAAACCACCCCAGCAAATGGTACCATTTAAATTCTAAAATCGATATTATCCACTCAATTCTTTGCTGAAAAATGTAAAATGGGTAAAACAGTGACTCCTTAGCATATATTTCTCATAACTGTGTCAAATGCTACATCAATTCTTTGCAATTAGACAATCTTGGAGTATAATTACAACCCTTGCTATAAAATGGATTTATTGTATGGGAAAAAACTCCATGCACTACAAACAACAACAACCTCCAAAGAAATTGCTTTCTCACCTCCAGAAACTGAATCCAGCTTTTCTGGAATATGCCTGAGCTTACTAAATTTGTAGTAGTCTATGCTGGGGTACTCTAATTATTATTTATAATGGCATGAACTCTACTACAGATATTTGTTTCCACTCTCTCCAGGGTCAAGGGCAACAAGCACAGATGTAGATGTCTACATTGAAGACTTCTACACTACATCAAGTTAATCCCAGCCCATCTCTTGTTTGCAAGCATAACTACATTTAAAGGGCAAAATGTTAACTAGTTGACCAAAACTAACAAATCAGTACAGTTATAGTGATAAAGTTACAGTAATATAATGCAACTGTATGAGTACTATGACACTATTTTCCCTTCTAGAGTTATCTACCTCTTTTTCTTTCTCTCTCTCAATTTATGGCTGCTTTTGTTCTTTTTTCAGAGTTTTCAGAATGCTTCTCTGACTTCTTTCATGCCTTGTGCCTTGTGTGGTAGCGTTCAAATGAAACAAATGCTGCAAAGCTTTTAATGCAGAATTAAAGTCCTCTTCTCTACATTTGAGAGTCATGCTTAATGCAACTTCTAAACTATTCAGGATTGTATGAAACAGAAAAGGAATTGTCAAGCTTGGATAGTTTTCCAGAACTGATGCAAAATTACCCATTTCTAACATCAGTAGTTACAAGAAGTAACTGAAGTGCAGCTGCTAGGAGTGTGATTACTGTCACAAGTGATGCTGGAATTCTGAGGCAAGCAAAAAGGAAAATACACAACACATGAAATTCATCACATTAACTTCAGACACCTGCACTGTACGTAGCTGCATTTGAGCTGGTTTAGCAAACTCTCTTTACAATCAATGAAGAAACTTGGAAGTCGTGATTCATTTTCTTCAAAGGGAGAGATGTGTCTATTACTCTTCATTGACTTTAATAGGAGTCCAGCCAAATAGCTCAGATAAAGACATCTACCCCACAAATGTGTGAAGTGGAACACATCCCTCCCACTGATATTGTTTGGGTATTTTATAGATAATTACATTGCCTCAGCAGCTATTCCACACCTTCATAACACAGAGCAATATCTATACTGCCATTATGGTATCAGCAAAGTCCCACTCTATCTTATCAGTTCAAAAAATTATAGGATAATGCAGTAAAGAATATATGACTCTGTATACCATCTTGATAGCTTAAACATCCTGTTTATTAAATTCTGAAGCACTCTTAAATAGCATCTACTTTTCAGTCTCTGCAGGCCTGGCTTTCTCAGGTATTGCATTGCTAAAGTGAATGCAAACACACTAATAAACTTGGTCAGGGATTTAAGCAAATGCAGGCATATTGAAAATGAGTAAAAATCCCATTGTGCTGTTTCACTGTGCAAATATAATTTCTTGTAAATTATAAACGCACAATAATTTCCTTATTTCAAGTATATTTTCATTATTCCAATAATATTGCACTCATCCTTGAAGTGAACCAAACTCCTTTTCACCTGCCTTACTATGCACGTTTTAACATTCTGTATAGACACTACTTTAACCATACTTTCTCTTCTTTGTCCACAGACTATTTCCAGCAATATTAACTAACTTTGGGATTTTAGGTGGTCCTCATTTTAAAATAATAGTCTTCACCTTTTTCCCAAAACACCCAATCATTGTCCTTTTATATCTGTTTTTTTTTCAGAAATAGCTCTTAATTTCTTCTCATCTCCTTGCAGTACTATATTCAAATTTTGTACAAATCTTCAGTACTGATGATTTTTTTTAATTTTTTTTTTTTTTTCTCACTGCATATTCTCAATCTGCATGTCTGGGTATTCTGGATACTGTCTCAAAGTTGCTGATCATTTCAGCTAAGGCTGTCCTTTGTAACTTACATTCATCAGTCTTACTCCAATCATTAAACACCAGGCAGTAACTCACAAAATGTTTTCTCCACAACTGTTAGTCTAGTAGGGAATAAACTAAGCCCATATAATGTACAAAATCCTGCACTATTTTATGCTTCAACCTATGATGCTACTCTCTATTATTTCTATACATATCTGTTCCAAAAAATTTCTGAGGTATCACAGGTTGACAATAACAAAAATACCAAAATTTTTACTTTGTCATCCCTATTTTCGAAGTATAAAGAACAAAAATTATCATAAATTAAGATAAAACTTAAATAATTTTAAAACCCTTGAAAACTTTTGGTACAGGAAATAGAGTTTCTCCAAATTTAAATGTTGCTGTAGTCAAAATGACACAGAATGTGCAATAATGTGTTTGTTTTTCAGATACTGTAGGTCTGAAGAGATTTTTTTTTGTATACTTCAATTATAAAAACATTTAAAACATACAAACTTGTGCAATTTTTATTTTAATGAAGATGAGAAGTTCATTAACGAAGATAAATATTTCATTAGATGTTAAATAAAACAAAGAGATTTTTTGGCTTCTCTCAGCACAAAATTCCTTTGAAAGATTAATTAATACATGCAAATTATGCAAATTAGACCCATGCAAATATTTTATGAAGACAATTAAGGGAACCATTAATTACTGCTTTTTTTGCTTCAGTGAGATTCATTCATTTAATTTTAATTTCACTTTAACTGTTTTGATGTATAATCTTGCAGCTAAGAACTTTATCTTTCCTAGTGGGTCACTTAAACTTATAAATTTCATCAAGTGAGCAGCAACAGAAATCTGCACAGATATTCTCTGGGCTATGTTTAGTATCAAGAGAAATTTTTGACACAATGCAGTCCTAGAAACTGCAAAACTGGAAGGGAATGTGAGCTCATTCTTGGACAAGGTTCAACTGCTGGAAAAGCAATTAATTTGCTTTGGCTGTGCTAATATAGGGGAATTAGAAAGTGTGACACAAGACAAATAGAAATAATTAGTTCTCCAAAATGATGTTCTCATTAATATGGTTTGAACAGTAGAAATAAAAAACATTATTGTGGCATGTCTGCATTCTGTCCCTAGCCACAGGAGGTAGGAAAATGCAAGATACAGCATTTTTTTACCTTTGTAGTTTGTATGGTGGTGGCATTTATTTTCATTTTTTCTACTGTAGGTTTTAAGAAAGGCAAATTGTGGACCTGATCCTGCTATCTAAAACCTACTGTACCTGCACAAAGCGTGAGGAATCCCTACACTTCTTCCTGTGAAAAGAAGAAGCTATAAAAATAACTGACTATGCTTTTCACAACAATACACTCAAGTTCCTAAATTGAAACTTTTATTTCAATATCTTTCATTTAAATCATATTTTATTACATGCAATACCCAAGGTATAATGTGTTTTTTCTGCAGCTTAAGCTCCTTTAGTAAAATGATTGCTCTAGCAAAAGAGTTACAATATCCTCTCCAAATCCAATAACATAATTTTCTTTTTCCATAACATGACTATACATACATGCATTTTACAAAGTACATAGAGGTGGATTTTCACTCGTTCTCCTTAACACTTACACCAACAAAAAGCCGGTTTTCCACAAACAGTGAACATCACTAGCTGGCACTCTTTACAAAATCAGGCTGCTAGAAGGCTGTTACGAACATCTGCTCACTTACACTCTATACTTCTTAGCTTGTTGCAGGATTAAAGCTAATAGAACACTATGTGGCCTCTTCAACGTATTAACTTCTCCCTGCCCTGCAGGTTTACTGAGTTCCAACTGAAGGCCACCTTCCTTTGAAAGTTTTGCTGGCTACACACCTTTTATCTAGAATCAGATATTAAAGTGCAATGACTTGGTATTATTTATTTCTTATTTCAGTCAGGTGGCAAATCTACAGCATCTCACACAAATAGAGATCTTTCTCTTTAAATACCAGGAGAGAAAATGTGGCCATGTGGTAACATTTTTTGAAAGCTGATTACCACAATTAACAAAATCCTTAAGTGCAACTACCACAGGGGCTTAGCAAAATTACCCAATAAAATTTCTAGAAGTCACACTGCATTAATTCATCATAAAATCCTAATACCTTTAGGGACATTACTGATAAAAAGTTAAAATCTATGAAATCTTTCTATAGCTACCTATTGCTTAACAACACGGATATAATATGTCCATGTTCCTAATTTGCTAAGAATGTGTCAAATACAGACGACTGAACACGATTCTTGCAAAATGCTGGGAAGTGCCTTCTTCCTTGACCATCAATTCTAGTTGCTAGTCAGCTGATTTTTTGAAACTTTTATTAAATGTGTCTGTGTTAATGACTTCTATACAAACAAATATTAGAACTAATACCCCATACCATATAGAGTAGATTCTAGACTAGCATTTCCTAAAAAGGTTTTGGCATTCAAATACTGTTCTCCCTTTGATCTTCTAACTCTCCCTCCAAATCGCTAACTTCTTTCTCAGTTTGACGTTTTTTGCTTCTTCCTCAACTTCCTGTTTTAATTTCTGAGGGCTACAATCTTCCCCTCATTGTCTCTCTCTCTACTTTATCTGAGTAGTGTAATCCATAAACTGAAATTCAGTCACCATATCCATGCTGACAATTGACACGGCCCTTTGTACTCCAGATCTGTTCCTTTCTGTCTGACATAAAACCTCAGTCTGCTTTTCTGATCCTCTGTGTGCATGTGTCGCTGCTCTGACAATCTTAGTTTGAGAAAATAGAGCTGTTAATCATTCATCCCTTCAGATTCCTCCTCATCTTCCCCACTACTACTACTCTTAGTTACTATGAACTACTCTTTTAATCTTCTTTGTCAGTAAAGTTCAAAATCAAGGTGTCCTGTTTGTTTGTAACTTCTGACTCTTCATTACAACGCAGTGTCTAAATTTATTCTTATAAAAAGTCTTTGCCCCTCATTCTCCTATCCCTCTTTCTAGCTATAAATTCACATGATGTTTCTCCTCATATCTCACCTACTAAAGTTTCTGTCTCAGTTGTATAAACAAATTTGTATGGCAAAAATATTTTCCTAGTCTGCTTCTTTGAATTGTCACTCTCTTCTAATTCCTTCACTGGCTCTTCCCTTTTAACAAGTAGAAACACAGTACTTGAAAGGCTTTCCTTACCATTCACCTTGTGCATTACTCCTTATCAAAATGCTTCAAATTGAAGTGATACTTTCAAATAAGCATCCTCATAATGCTGTCCACAAACCCTCATGCAATGCTTACAACATGAACTCATTGCAACCCTTCATGTCTGAAGTCTGGATTTGCAGGTGATTCTGACAGAGAGGCCTGAGATCAGGAATGCTGCCTGAATCCATAACGTAATGAGAATACCGGTTCCTGGACATATATAACTTCCCATATAAATCAAAGCCTTTACCAGCACAGTCACTAACATCTCATAGACATCATCTCCCCCCAATATTTGTGTAAAGTTTTAAGGGAAGTGACATAATTTGGTTATATTCCTTCAATAACCTTAGTTTACCTGGTCATGAATGGGACAATAATTTCAATACTATTGTAGGGGACATAGTAAGGATGATCACAACAAAAGATTTAATGAATACTCTTGCCCACTGCTGGCAAGAAATCAGTTTACCTCTTAGTAAAGAGAGGTAAAGTGTCGCCCTGAAAACTCAGCTTCTGAGCTTGCTGACATGGTTTTCTGAAGACTTTCCCAGGACAGTAACTGTAAACATAGATATGTGTACATTCTTTCTGTTACACATCTTGTGATGGACATCTCTCATGGCCAGTGCAGTGAGAAAGTGTTATCCTGACCATCCAATCCCTGGCCGTGGTCAGAAGCCTATAAATCCTGGAGGGAAAAATAAACCTCCTCTTTCTCTCACCACACCTCGACCTGTGTCCGTGTGATCTGTTCATCATCAGTGGCAACAGTAAAGTACTTTTTCATAGAAAACATTGCTGTTGCCATAACATACTTGTGGACAGATTTGCACTTGATGGCTCAGGTTTAATTAAATGTTACATCTTCTTTGTATTTTGACTGAAACATTAAAAGGACAGGTAGAAATGCACATATGCTTTCAGTTCCTGAAGCACAAAAAGCTCATTCTGGTCTTCACTTCTGTGAGTAAAAGTATAGCAGGTATTGAGCCTCTGTGTACACAAGAAAGCTGAAGAAAAAAATTTCAGTGGAACTTTGAGTTAGGAAGCTGATAGAACCTACACTCATTAAAAAATCCATCCTCCTCTACTGCAACCTCAAACCTTTTAAATGTCTTTACGCAAGGTGTTTTAATCAAACTGGTTATACTAATGTAGAAGTATCAAAATCTAGAATTTATGTCGGGTCTTTTTTTACAAAAGATGAATACACAAGGTCAATTTTGTATGTGAGTAGCACTCATATAAAACCGTGTAATAATCAAAGAATGCAATGCAGTATATGTTGTATTTTCAAATCTTTGTTTAACAAAGAAAAGACTTGAAAATACTTATACCAAGTGCACTTTGTCATTACGCTGATATTCACAGAGGTTAGCCATCAGTCTGAGCAAGTGCAGAGCAGGCACAGATGATGTGCTCCATGTATTCTGTTAGCATGGAGTTTTGGGACATAAATCCTGTCACTGATATTCAAGTTGGTAAATTCCATCTAGTTTTCCATATGTCTGTACAATGAGAAAGCATGACAGAATATATAAAAGGGAGGGCAAAACATGAAGGGCAGAATAAAATCTTTAGCTCTTGCAAGATTTAGGCTCAGTCTCTAATATACCACAGATTTCTGATATATCCATGATCAAGCTTCTTAGCCCCTCTATATATAAAGATAATTGCTTTGTTCTGCATCACAGGACTATTTCCTGATGTGAAGACTAAATCCATTAAAGACTGCAAAGTTGTTCAGATATTACAATGAAAAAATTTCTAGTAGATTTCCAGTTACTCCTGGCATAGCTCAAAACAATTTATCTGAGACAGCCAAAGGCTGCAAATTGGAGTCAGTAGCACAAGTAAAAAATAAGTATCTATTTACTAAAAATTATATTCATGCAGAAACCTTATAATAGACTAAGTTCCCTCTGAAAATAAATAACCAAAATTTAACAAACTAATTTTGGACTAGATAATTTTTGTAGATTTAAAAAATTAGTGTTTTCTCATTAATAATATGTCCTTAAATAGTTTTTCAGAACTATTATGCACAAACACGCTTTCCTTCAGCTTGATGCCTAATTTTGTTTTGTTTCAATACACTTATTTACACTAGCAGTTGAAAAGGATTACACCCTTTTAATAAGTACATTCTGCTGAATTTCTGCTAAAGACCAATTTGCTTCTTTAGCTCCTTTTTAAATATGATTACTTTTGCAAGCTTCATGACCAAAATGAATTGTTTGTCTCAAATGAAAAAGAAAAAGAAGGCAGCTATGAAAAGAATTTAATATTAAATGTACAGATATAAGTCAAAGATGTCCCAAAGAACAGAGAGAGTACTAGAATATGCTAAGACACATTAGCAAAGTTCAGGGCTGCCATATGCAGCAGCATTTATCGATTTAATCTGTTTACCTATTTCTCCAAAGAGCTGATTTTGAGGTATACATGGTAAATATTATCAGATCCTTTTGCAAGTCAGTCAGTTTGGAATTCTTTAAAAATAATTTAAAAAATACACACAACTTTTACTCCCTATTTGACTTCTTCCTATTTCAGTCAAATGCTCTGTTAAATACAAGCTAGTCCCCAAATAACAGGAGAGTAAGATCTAGAGAAATTGTGTCATGAATGTTTGTGTGTAAAAATGATAGGGGCGGCATAGGCCTTCTCTTTGGAATTAAAACAGTGATAAATGTATTTTTACTCAATATATACAATAAACTATGATTTTCCATTAAATATAACCCAAGTGTAGAATGTCATATATTCAAAGGCATTTTAAATGAGCAAAAGGGGTTGCCTCAACATCTGCTATGATTTGAATCAGACTTACACATCCTGTAAGGCTGCTTTCAGCTGCTCCTCCAGAAAGGCCTGGATCTTCTGGAGGCATGATTGCAGATATCTCAGATGCACTGCAGCATCTCAAATAGTATGTCATCAACTTGTGGACAACCATAGCGTAAGAATTAATGTTAAGATAAGAATATCTTAACTTCTTCTGAAAACCTCATTTCAGAGTTTCAGAGATGCAGGGATAAGATAGAAAATTGATTATGACTTTCCTTGGTAGATTAGCTCACATGGCTGGATTAGAAATTTTTTCTTCTTTGATGCAGATGGTGGCTGATAGTCAAAAAAAGGCCACTGAATAGGATGGTGACCATTCATATTTAATGGTTTAAGTCTCATTGAACTTGAAATTCAAGATTTGAAATCTAATCTGGATTGGATGCTTCTTTTTACCTATTCAAGCTGTAGCACCCTTCAGGAAGGACATGTGGATTCTAGACACCTGTCTAATAGATTTTCCCCTATGTGAGCTAAAAGGATAAAGTGATTTGCTGGCTACTGGTCTACATTACTAGTTCTCCAAAGCACAGTACTTTTAGAAGAATTGAAAAATATTACTGTTATTTTGGTGTAAGAGTTGTCTCCCTCATCCTTCACACAAGTCACAGGGGAAGTACAACTATTAGAAAAATCTCAAATCATTTAATATTTCGACACCTGTTGATGGTGAGGTCTTAAGGATCTAAAAGAATGTAACACTAATACTGAAAGATGAAAATCCTTTATATGGGTATAATACACCAACATCAGGAAATTTTAAATTTTTTATAGAGTTTAAAAAACTAATGCCAAGAAACAATCCTCTTTATGACAAATCTTAACATGGTGCAGTGTCACTTTCCAGAACTTGTCTATAATGTAGTAAATGTGGCAGAGGGAAAAAAAATAAGAAAGAGAAAAAGATATAGCTGTCTACACACTGTATAGGCAAATACTGATAAAAAGCTCACAGCCAGTAGATCCAGCTCCTCAGCCAGCCTCAGAACATTCAGGATTATAGTTCAGTAGTGAATTAACTAAAAATCCACATTATTTATACCTGTTTCACGGTAGGCTACAGAAACACCATTTCACTGAAATAATGTTGTTTTAATCAATTTTTCATCCCGGTTTATAAAAAAATCAAGGCTTTTCAGTTCTTTCTCTAAAAGGGAAAATGTTATTTATTTTTTAGCTGATGAGACTATGCTGGAAATATATGTTCTACCTGCCTGATCAGGTTTCAGTCATCTTCTGAGGGAGAAGATGAAGGGAACAGAGTACTTATGGAAAACAAAAATACCTAGTATGGTGCCTTGCAGTGCCCATCATTCCCAGGTGGCAAGACAACCGGGGTGACCTCAGAAGCCTGTTAGATAAGAATTCATCCATCCTATCCTTCCCTCTTTGAATAAGATGAATATGTAGGATGAATGAAAATGAAAGTCAAAACAATTCTATATGAAGTCTTACTAACCTCTGTAGCACAGTATGGGGTTTTTTTTAATATTTTTATTGTCCTGACTTTTCCCACCTGACTGTTCATGCTTAGTCACTAATTTTACATACAGTTTCTTTAAAAGTGAACCATTCTTTAAAAAGCACCATTTTTGGAAGAAAATCTGATTGATTGACCATTCATCTCAGTAGAAAAGTCAGGAACATATTTGATTCCATCAGCTTCATATATATACAGCTATAAAATGAGACGTTGATTGAAATAGATAGCAATTTCAAATGAAATGTGAAAAATTTTATTTAAGAGTGTAAGTGTTGAATGAGAGAGTTGAATAACAGTACTTTGCAACATATATGTAATTGTATATTCACTCTGTGCCCCTTCTTTGCTTTTTGGGTGATAGATAACAGGATTATGTACCTTGAAGTCTAAAGGTGTAGCTAACAATGACCTATGAACACTATGAAACAATTGTCTATTTATAGGTTACTGCCTGCAATCAATATCACCTTCTGTTTAAGTTAATCAATGTTGTTTTTAATTGATTAGCTTGGGTTGAAAACCTGCCAAAGTGCTGACTCCTGGGCAGGGGGATAGGGAACATACTTATTGCTGTTTGGTTTCCATGCATAGTAGATAATTTCAGTATTTATCCATGGTCAATGAAATATGAAACAAAATAAATCTTTAACGTCTGTTTCCTCATTGAGTATTTCAGTATCAACAGTAAAAGACAGATGAACTAGCAAGAGACATTTTAAATGTCTGCTATAGAATCTAGTTTTAAAAGCTAAACTACATTGTACAGTCTGTCAAGCCAGAAAAATCAGTAAATCAAGTCTTGAAAACTTGTGAGCTCGTAAAACTAGTAAGGGTTTAGGAGAAATAAAATAAAATATTTAAATTAGTGTGCATAGAGAGAGCCAAGCTCTTTCTAAAATGTATAAAAATTAAGAGAACCTATTTTCAGAGATATATCTTCTGCAACAGTAATGAAATTCAAGGTGGTACACACAGATTAATGTTGTTATTTATTATTATGTATATAATTTCATTGAAGTGAATAG
Source organism: Poecile atricapillus (assembly GCF_030490865.1). NCBI lineage: Eukaryota > Metazoa > Chordata > Aves > Passeriformes > Paridae > Poecile > Poecile atricapillus. Next base: position 51,469,274 of record NC_081249.1, on the reverse strand, counting down.
CACTGTTCACATGAATAATAAGTGCATGACCCTGACATTAATACAAGGTGTTACACAGTGAAGTCAAAAATCAGCTGAAGTTTAAGGCACTAATCAGAAGGAAAATGAAGCATTATGTTACTGCAAATAAGAACAGTGTTGAACCAGCAAATATTTTATGAAGACTGACCAAAAATAAAGTAGGTAGACTATCCAAAAAGAGTTAGTAAGGGAGCTCCACTGATTGTCACTGAGGGTTAGACACTAATAGTCTAACAGTGTCTCACCCTTAAGACCATCACTAGGTTTGAAAATAAACTTTCTTTTGAGCATAAGAAAGACAAAAGAGAAGAACAATGCAGAAAACACACTATCCTTTAGCTTCTGTAATTGAACAGTGCATGTGCATACGTTTTCACAAATGCATCAATTTGTTTGACAAACTCTGGCATGCAGAGAAGGATCAATAACAAACCAGCAGATATAACTCCCCAGTGGGCCACTACAATGGCTTTGCTCCATTCTGTCATTTTTTCCATAGGTTTGTTAGCTCAAATCACTACTCTTACCTAGAGAGGTTCTAGAATAACCCAAAGGAGAACAGTCACATTACAGGAGACAGTCTGATCTTATGCCTGCAGTTAACCAATACTGTAGTGACTGAAACTAAATGTCTTACTGATCTTTGGAAACCTTAAAAGTTGAAAAACTTTAGGAAGAAAGCTGAAAATCAGACAGGTAAAAAGAAAAATGCAAAATCTATCTGTCAGATTGCTGAAAGTCACATTTTCAGAAGACATGTTATTTCACATTGGCAGACCTTCAAGTGCTTCTTGACTCCTAAACTGAATAAAGTAATTTTTACTGACAAATTAAATGGAAATGATTCTTTGTTTGGTTCTTTTGGTGGTTTTTTTTTGTTGTTGTTTTTTTAGTGTTTTTTTTATATGTTTGGTTTTTTTCAGGTTCTTTTTGTTTTTGTTTTTTTTTTAATCTGGCCGAATGAAATAACAGGCTAAGTGGCCTAAAAATTGCAGAAATGTTCATATCCAAACAAGTCAGTCCACTATTTTCTCATTGCTGCTTCACAGAACCTTTTTATATTTCTATGGGTCTAGAATAGTCAGCTGTTTGTTTCCATAAACAGCCTGGCTAAGTAGCAGATGTTTCCTTGGGCAGTTATTCAACATATCTAGAAAAAAAAATCCCTTTGCCTTCCAGGCTTCTGACAGCTTTGTTTCCAGCTCCTGACTTCTTTTCCCTGCTGAAATGTTCAACCTTTATAGCGGGCCTGCACAACAGGTGGCCCGTGGGTCTCTTGCAGTTTGAGAAACCATTTGTTTGGCCCTTCAGCTGCTGAGAAGCATCATGTACTGTTTGATTTGCCCAGCTGCCAAGAGGCAGCAACAAGATGTCCAGCAGAAAATGTATATCTCCTGGCTTGTCACTGATCCCTCAGAATGCATGTGCCTCCTAGTCAGCCACCTGGTCAACCAGCAGCCACATGGCTCCAGATCATACACACACACACACACACACACACACACACACACATTGCCTTGCAGGTTAAGGAAGTGGCATATTAAGAAATATTTGGGATATTCAGAAGTAGTACTTGGCAGGGGAGGAGGTGAAACAGAGGTGGAAGGAAAATGAGAAAGCAACAACAGAGGGGAAGCTGAAACAGTGTTGAAATGGGTCAACAGAGAAGATGGAATGTCACATGGGAAAATTAAAATGTATTTTCATTCTGCAAATGACCTGATACACTCATTTGAGACTTCTGACTCTATACTAAACCTAAGCACCTTTCTGCTAGAAGTCCCATGCAATAATAAATGAGTAACAACAAATCCATAGTACTTACTACGTGGTGATAAAACCAGAATAACTGATGACCAAGTTTCAATTGAATAAAAATGCAGAATTTACAAGTTGGTATACATAAAAAGATATTTAGCAGCTCCAAAAGTTTTAATAAGAAAAAAAAAAAAAGGCAAGAAAAATCTTGTTAAAATGTATAAAGAATCAGGTGCTTTTCTTAGGTTTAATCAATTAGTACTTTAGAGAACATATGGCCATTGTTTTACATGGCATTATACAGATGGATGACCTCGTCTTCAGGCAGCTATGGATGTAAATGAAACTTCTTTTGATAAAGGGAAAGGAAAAGGCAGAAATACAGAGATAGGAGATAGAAGCTCTACAAGAAGGATGCAATTATTGAAAGGACTCTACAGATAAAAGAAATGTACTTAGCACTGGTCATCACAGTCAATATCATGCAGAAAATAAATGAAGAAAAGACTAAAGAGAAGACATCCTAGTTAAATGTGCTGCAAAGAACACTGATGTCCCTAGAAAAGAAACAAATGTTCTGTCATTGATATTGTTATTGAAAACTATTTTTAAAAAATCATTAGTTAATTTGAGAGAAGCCCTGCACTGGAAAATGTATCCTATCTATGATTAGCAGCCAACAGTAATCTTCTCTAAGTCTACAAACATGAACTCATAAAAATACTCAAGATTTATAGAAATTAGGACAAGAAGTCTGATGTGATCGGAATTGGAAATAAGGACAGAAAATGTGACTGGGGGGTGACTGAGATTGGCTAAATACATACACAGGAACACAGAAACCAGGGCACTGTGAAATAAAGACACTGAAATAAAGTACTAAAATGATTGGCTGACAATAACTGAGACTGAAGTTGGGGGACTGAATTATTTGCATTAATAGACAAGAACAGAACCTTGTCTGTTGACAAGTGATTGAGAATAGAAGGAAAGAGGGGAGACAGAATACAGATAGGGCAAGAAGGTCAGGTAAAGTCACATGAGGTTTCTTAGAGAGAAATATGAAGTTTCTTAGAGGGAAAAATCAGTGACTAAGTGGCATACAGATAGAATGTTATGAGTCAGTGTCTGAAGACATACAGATCTTGATTAACAAGGCTGAAGAAGTCAAAATTTTAGGGTCTGCAATTATGACTGGATATAAAAAGAAATGCACTGAAAGGTGTGAGGAAAAAAGGGTCAAGAAAGAAATTAGAAAACTTGAAAGTTGTTATTAAGATTGATAGAAAACCCAGGAAAGAGGGAGAACCAAGAAAAAGAAAGCTTGATGGAAACACTGTTAAGAGGTGCTACAGGTTGCAAGAAAAATGAAAGGAAGACTCTCTGCCCAAGAGTACGAAATGTGTCCCATGATTTTCTTTAATCTCAGCAAGTATCTGAAAAACTGCCATAGCAAAATGGTCATTCCTCAGGCCACATTGCTCATATTAGGATATTACAGTTTATCAGTTGCTTGGTTAGCTTTATCACTGTGAATCTTAGGATTCAGTTCCATATGGTTTTCAGATGCTGTCTGACAGTGAAACTTCTGACTCTGTATTTCACTTGCTAAGAAGACAAAGGGAATGGTCACCTAGGACATTAGTGATGCAAAGCCCTCAGCTGTTAGGACATGACAAAATTAAGATTTAATATATGGAAGAAATTTAGATAATAATTTAAAACTTTTCTGTAATGCATGATGTCTAATTATGGAAATATTATATATAAACCAAGTATTATATAAAGCATTAGAAGACACACTGACCACTGAAGATGAAGAAGATATTGGATAGATATCCCTTTATTCACCTATATTTTTGTCCCCTGTACTGAATGAGACAAGATACTGTGAAAAATACAGTATCTAATCATATAATTAAAGATTGTATCATGACACATACACAAAGACAGTTGAACAAAGGTGCGGAAGACAATCTTAACTCTTACCATTTCCTAATTTTGGAATGCTTGACTTCACAGCCTTGATAATGGCCTTTTCCAATAAAGTTTTTTATCTCATAAAAAATATCATCACATACTTCCACACACTTTTGTCCAAGATTTATATATCAGAAATAGAACCGTGTGCAGTAGCATAACATAACCACCAAAAGTTCCATTTCATTGTGGAAGTCCTTCAAATACTCTTTTTTCAAACAAATATAACAAGAAAGAATCAAGGACTATCAGTTGCTGAAATTATTATGTGGATTTTGCTTGTTCAAAAATAGATTAAACAAATTTCAAACCAATGCAAAAACAATTTAGGTTAGGTTTAAGGGCAAATGACTAAAGCTGTATAAAAGTGATTTTTATTAATGTGGAGAGCAACTGCAAGGCAGCTTTCCCTTAATATTTGGGCAGCAAAATGCACACTTGCAATGGGAAAATTTAAATCATAATTTCTTTCTTGCTCTTGTTCGGTAGCCTTCAAATATGTCTATTTCCTGCCTTGTCCTTTCTAGGAGGGAAAAAAGACAGATGGCCCTGGAAGGTTTTGTGTGCACGGTAGTTGAGAGGGTCTTCTTTTTAACCTAGGAAGGTATAATCTGAAGCCACTTAGCATTACACTTCACTGAATTTTTTATATGAGCCTAGAGAAGAGGTGAAAAACCAAAGAGAAGATCTTGATGGGAAAGGGCTTAGAAAGGGTAAGTTCATTTTGCCAAGGGACAGGGAGAGTAGATAACAGACACATCTGGAGAAAGGCTGATAATGTGCTGAAATAAAAAATGTAACATTTGCAGCAGAATAAGGAACTGGGATGTGAAAAATTGACCAATGGACAAGGAGGATAAATCTTCTGCTAGAGGAGAATGAATGGCTGAGGAAAAAACTGATTGAGAGTGAGCGGGATGGAAGAACTTTGAGAACACAGAAAATGCAAAGGGCCTCGTGCAAACAAAACCAAACACTTGGGGTAAAAAACCTGATAGACCTGAGAATTCAGAGAACTGAGCAGGGTAAGAAGACAGAGAAGAAAATGATGGAGCTGATTTCAGGAGCAGCTAGAATGATGGCATGCAGAAGTTGGAAATTTTTTTGAAGAAAGCAGAAAAAGGTACAATCTGAGGCAATTGCTAGTAAGTTTGAAATAAATGGAAAAGAAAAAAAAAATAGCAGCATGAAAGAGGGAAAATTTGATTAATCTTCCTCTTCTTACCAGGATAGCTTTGGGACAAAAGCACAAAATCATTTGTGAGCAATATGGGAAAGGAACACATGACAGAAACATGACAAGGAAAGAATGGTCAATGGTGAAGATGGTGTAGAACTAGAATACTTTAAGAGGATTTTAGATAATGTGAAAAGCAACTGCTGTTTAAATAGAATGAAAATGAAGGTACAGGACTTGGGAGGGAAACTACTGGGAGATAAAAATTGGGAATGTGGGATATATAGACGAAAAGAAAATGTAATAATGTAGGCAGGCAAATACATGGTAAGTAACCAGATGGAGAAAGAAAAAAATCAATGGAAATAAGGAAGTAAAAGCGGCAGTAAATGTCATTGTTCTAGTGCTTAGTAAGAGGTCTCTTAACAAAACAGTATATAAAAGTCAAACATTATCTTTGTATGGTACCTTTTTGTGTGGGATGAGGGGGTCTTGGGAAACCGGATTGGGAGCTAGGCATAGGCATCTAGTGAACCTACAATATGTATGGAGAAGAGGATAATCTGCTTTATTATTATTTAAAACAGAAGCAAAGAAAACATTTCAAACCAGTGTCTTCACCAGTTCCTAGCAGCTTAGTATCTCTTTCTATCGCTCAAAAAAATACATAAGTACATCTGAGACCCAAATTTGAATTATTTATTATGGTTATTTGTCAACATTTTATGGATATTACAGCAAACTGTTATCTACTCAGTATTTAAAAAACTCAAACACAATCCTAAAATACCCTGCATTGATTCTTTTTATAGTCTTGTATTCAAATTCCTTTTTATTATTGCTCCCATTTTACAAGACTTCACATGCACTAAAAGTGAATCTAAATGAGTGCTACGCGATGAAAAAATAGAACAGAACATACCCCTTTATTGACAAATGCAATTATCTTCTATGCTTAAATTTGTTCTATTCCTTACTCTTCAAAGTGATACTTAAAAATAGCAACATTAGATATAACTTCAAGTTGACAAGTATCCATTTATTAATAATAAATAGTAAACAAAATCTTTAGTTTTAATTATGATTTTCTTGCATAATATTTTCTTAAATGCTGAAATTACACTTTTTATTTCAATTACATCACTTCCCTACAGAGCACTACAGCTTTCCTACCTTTGTTTGCTTAGTTATAGAACTACATAGCATGCTCAACACAGTAAATTGAAAAATGATTGTGGTTAAAAAGACTATTACCCCAGGCATGCTTAGATACTAAGACACAGATATATTTTTGAGAGGAATAAGAAAGTAATTCCCTAGAAAGTATTTTTTCCCAGACTCTGCAAGATGCAAGAGGTGGTATTATATTATTAGATTTTTAATTAAGGAATATACTGTATATAGAATAATAGAATATAATTTCCTCTGTAGTGCATACCAAAGTATACAAAATATCATTTACAAATAAAATGTAAGGACACAATTGAAATTTGTATAATTGTGATAATATGGTCTTTGTTGCCCCAAACAAAATCCAAGAAAGTACTAGGAAATGTTTCAACTATTGGAAAGCTTTTGTAGAGTTTTGCAGGTAAAGGGCCTCATCTGTACTGAGTGTGCACTTTTTGCTCCTGTGCTGCAGGAATGAAGTGGCTCTGCAATTCTTTCTCCTCCCTCCTGCCTACAATTGTCATGCTAAATACTGAAATTGGAACTGAATCCTCTCAGTGCTTCTGTCCCTGATTTCCAGGCAGGTATACAAAAAGAAACAGCAATGAACTGAAACCAGTAGGGAACATGAGGCTGACCGGGGAGACGGGGGAAGAAAACACTAGGGATGGAGATGTGGTTTGCAACAGGGAAGGCTGGTCACAGGGAACGTCAGTGCAGCTCTTACAACAACTGGGAAAGGAGAGGAGGCAACAGGAAAGGTCAGACAGAGCCAGGGGGCTGGGGGTCACGGAGAGAAAGAGTTTGTAATTAAGGAAATAAACAGAGTGGCATGAAACTAAGTTCAGAAGTGAATGCTGGAAGAATGTGAAGTTGGGAAAAAAGAAGAGCAATGTAATGTAGAGCAAGGAAAATAGTCAGATTAGCAATTGACAAAAGATGGGATTGGAGGGAGGAGGAGGACCAAAGAAGGAACTGGGATAGATACAAAGGGACACATAGCAAGGGGGACACAGAGAAAAGGGAGTTTACTGTGAAAGGAAATCCTCCTTCCAATATTGCAAATGAACACAAAGAGTCCTGACATTTGGCATGACTTGCCTGCTATTAACTGTTTCTTGACCTATTTTTGAAGCCTGTCACCCTGTAATGACTGATTTACACTGACAATATGTTCCTACAGTTAGGAACCCTCCTTGAGCTGTAGGGTTACAAATTGCAGTAGATCTAAAAGTTCTGAACTACTGTATGATGACTGAGCTGAATACATTAAACTGTAAGACATGAGAACTGTATTTCTTGCATCTTCTTTCCTCTTCCTTAAAAACCCTCTGCTTTAGTTATATGTTGAGAGTGCAAAGTAGATACAGGAAATGTCAGAATTAAGGTTGCCTTAATTTTGCCTTTGCAATATGATTTAATATCACAATCAGAAAATATCATGGTCCAGTCTTGAATTAAATAATCATCTGTGGATTTTAATTTTGTTTTTAATGTGCATGACCTTGGACAGATGAATCAAGGAAAAGTCATTACTGAGAATGTCTCCTGCAAATCCTTGATTTCACTTATTGCAAAAATGGAAATATATTAAATGAGCAGAGGCTATCTGGGAAAGAATGCATAATCATTGTTCAAAAGCTGAAGTGCTGGTCCTATATAGTTTGGGAAAAATCCTTTAGAATACATGCTTTCAAATTTGTGTTACTCATATTTTAAATATCCAACTTGATATTTCAGCCTATGAGCAAGACTGAATTCAACAGGAACAGTGATTTGATTACACCTGAATGCTTCTGCCAAAAATGCAAATTATCCTGAAAAATTAGGTCCTTGATTCTTGACAGTTAAGCAATATGTCATCGTAATCTGTATTTGACTCTGTTTCCCAGCTATCAAACTGGAATACTCCAAATTTCATTTCCTTGCAAGAATGGTCTGAAGATGGAGCAATTAATGTTTGCAATGACTGCAAGTACTGCAGCAACCAGTGCAGCAGCATGGTCTCCCAAGAAATTAAAAGTCTGTTATAGCATCAAAAGAGGTAAAAAAATGTCTGAATTATAACAAAATAAAATAATGGCTGCATTCTTACCAAATGAATTCTATCAAATGGTGCTTTGAATAACATATAAGTTTTACAGGAAGGAAGGCAGGATTCTGGGGTAAAAGACCTCATAACATGTATTCACTTCCCAGGCAACATTTAATCTGGCATATTCCAACTTCTGTGTTATTGACTTTGCAGATATTACTTGCTTTAAATGTCTTTGTTTATATATTTGTGTGTTTGTCTTTCATAAGAACTTTCTGCATTTTTGATATTTGTTTATATGTTCAACCCGTTAAAAGCTTCTTGACTTTTTTATTGTTGTTACAGCCTCCTTGTGGCACACAAGTAACAACTCCTTGCAAGTTAGAAAATGTGATTAAATAACACACAGAAGATGTCAAATGATACTGTTAGGATGATTGACTTCAAAATGCAAAATAAAGGCAATTGAGTTTGATTACTGGAGCTAATCCTTTTAGGCTGGTCTCTGAAAAATGCACCTTCATTTACCATTGAAAACAATTGCTATTTTTATTGCTTAATATTCATGTAGGTAGATTTAGCCTGTTGATAAGAATAGATATTATAATATAAATACTATCTTCAAAATTTGCTCTTTACTAATATCTTGATGTTTGCAATGTATATGTACATTTAGATTCACCAGGGAAGTAATATGGCTCTCTTTAGTATTTCATGTATAAATTTACTCAGCAGATTTGTTTTGTTAAAAGGTAAATAATGGGATGTGGTAAATGAAAAATCCAAGATGAGAATAAACAGCTTATTTATTGTTAATGCTCAGAGTAGCTTATTGAAACACACCTTTCAGTAACTGCTACTGACTATTAGCTAAGAAATTCTCATCATGCCTTGAATGTTACCCATTAGGTTTAGCCATTTGTAAAGTTAAAAGGCTCAAGATGTTTCAAATACACCTTTAAAAATGTTATTAACTCTAATCAAACTACACATATTCACAAAAACTGCATTCAGCATGTCTGAGATTCAACCCAATATTGTTTCAAGTTAATTATTCTTCTTTAATTGCTCTGTATAAACAGAAATGACCTATTAATTTAAAGAAAATCTATCCGTACAGAATGTATTCTCTCTTATAAACAAGCAAGATGAACTTGACCTTGTTTGAACTTGTTTTGATGTGGCCCAGATGGTAGGCTACATGCTTGAATAGCAGTCTAAAGCTGAGGAAAAACTCATATAGCAAGATCTAGATTTATAGCCTTTTGCAAATTCCTACCTTGTATTGTCCTTTCAGCATCTGTTCTGCCCCCGCTGCGGTCAGCTTCTATCTCTGGGGTCAGAGAGTCTAGAAACATAGAAAGGTAAGACTGACACATATTTCATTTGATTCTTATAGCCCTTTTTACAACCTGTTACTCCAATGCTGAATTACAATACAATCAACCTTTGTCAGTGTTTTTAATGTTGAACAATGACTGGAGGCCAGGACAATTTTTTGTTAGACTGGGAAGATTAATGAGCAATAGATTTCTCAAGCATAAATGTGGGGAGAGAAAAAGGAAGAAAAAAATTGACTTCTCAAGCTAATAATATAAAATTGTCCTAGTTTGAACATTCTCTCCAGTGACTTTATTTGCACCTACTATATAAAGTAACAAAGCAATAAAGAGAGAGGTATGACTTGAATGAAGGAAATAAAAGAGATTTTCTTTTTTTTCCCTTTCCATCATGTTATAAATTTTCAATATAACAAGATTCTTTTGGCACTTAAATTGAAAGTTAATGACACAGAGGCAAAAACTGGCTTCTTACCATTTAGGACCCTGAGACTATCTGTTGAAGCTGCCTGTTTCAGTGTTTGTTCTGCTTGCTCTCGTCGTTTAGTCTCAAATTCAAGTGCTTCCTGCAATTTCCTCTTTGCCTTCTTTTCCTTCTTTAGCCTTTTCTGAATTATTGCTGTGAAAAGAAAACAACATCAGTGTACTCCAGTTTGGATCTGAAACTTGGCTGCACAATGACCTATCAAGGGTCCTGAGAAATGCTATGTTCATATAAACTGATTAATTACACAATAACCATTAAAATTACTTGAAATTTGTTGGAATCACCTTGGAATAATCTAAAAGGTACTGTTCTATATGTAAAACTATATGTGGTATCAAGCAATGACTTTTTTGGTTTTTTTTAAATAAACAGCTGAGAATCTGTGAATTTCTGAATCAGAAAACCTCAGAAACTAGCAATGGAATGTGCTTTTTGAATCATCTGACGTAGATAAGCCCCTTTCTCTGGAGGTGAGGGGGTTTTCAGAATTAATTTCACCATTTCTATTTCCCATAGCACAGAAAATAGACACATAGTGATGAGGTTTTTGCCTCCCTGCAGCTTCTATCACATAAGAGGGGGATCTGTCAGCCTGGGTCCTGGGCAGCCCCCACCCTGCTCTGGTTCTCATTTCTTGGGGAAAGGCCCTGAGACTTCTAACTTCCCTTTAAGCTCTGCTTCCTGCAAACCATCTGACCTCTTGGTGCCTTGTCTCTTCCCCATATTTACTTCTTTCCCACATTTCCCCTTTTGTCTTTCCCTTTTCTCTTTTTTGCTTTCTGTTGGTGCCTGTCCCATCAGCCATCTAACCCTGAAGAACTCACAGCAAATCCTTTATGGTGCTGGATCCTCCAGTCAAGTAAATATTACTGTGCTTTGTTAAATATGAGGGGAAATATTAGCAAAGAAATGAGCATTTTGAAATTCAATATACAAAGTCTTTATTTAGAAAAAATGTTTCCTTGAATCTCTTCCACTTAAACTCTGTAGGAAAAGGATGGCAAGTCCAGTATTCATCTTCACTCTATCACAATTTTCTTTACTATGTTACCAGTGACTTACAACCAAAATGCTAAGACTTGCAGGATCCCTAACTAGAGGAACATATTACAAGTTGTGCTCCTGATGGAAAAGGGTAATGTCAACCAATAAAATGAAGTGGGCCTCTGAATCAATCATGTAAAGTTGTAAAGCATAGCATTATCTCCCCCTCCCCATGCCAACTGTTCTTAAATAGCACATTTATGGTTTTCATGAATGTTCATGTAAAAAGCTTTCTGTCCTAAGACCTTCCTGCATAATCCCTTCCAGAAGATTCTGTTATTTTGACACTAACTAAAAAATTATCTAGTAAACTCCTCCCTAAAGAATTCTTTATAAGCACCAAAAGAATTATCCTTACCATACACAGATGCTAGGACCTGTTAGGTTTGCATATCAAGATCTATCTAGCCCTGTATCTCACTGCAAAACAACCTCTGGTATATGCCTAGGAATGAATGCTGGAAAATACAGAAATATACTTCCACCAGTTCATACTCCCCAGGGACAGTAGACTGCGATGGTGGAATCTTTCACAAAATGCAAATAATGAAACTTTTAAAGGGAGCTGTCATTGTTATTGCTCTTTAATTTATATGCTAAGAAGAACCACCTTTTAGATGATCTTGTATATTTTGCACCGCTATACAGAACTGTTCAGGCACAAAATTAACATAAGCACATATCCTGTAGTCAGAACAACTACATAATTTACATCCAAGACTTTGGAATTTTGGTTCTTTCTCATTTTGTACAACACCAACTACTTTACAGGCTAATTAGCTCATACTATCAAAGAACATCTAGCATCTATACAAAGGCTAAACTAAATACATTTTGAATCATTGCATGGTTTTAATGTTTTCATTATAAGTACTTTGAAAGTGATTGCAATAAATGAGAAGGAAACATATGTTGCTTTCTGAATTAAAATGTCATCATGGCTGACACATTGTAGATGTGACTACAGCAGTTAGAGCCAGAATTAGCAAACCCTTACTGTGTAGCTGCTCACAAAAGAGATATTATCCTACTTTCACCAGTTGATGAGACACATCCTACAGCCTTAGGAATCGCTAATTGGAAAATTTAAAAAGAAGGAAGGAAACAGTACAGTAAATAAGCAGCTCTGTAGAACATACAGTAACAGCCGTGAATCCAACGCTCCATAAAAAAAGACAAAAATACTTATCTATACCCACTAAAGAGAATTATATTTGACTTGTATTAACATGATGAGCAAAAGATAGATTTTGCCTAATGCTGAAGATCCCCTTCACATAAAGGATTTGACCTGTATGTGACACAGTGGCTTGTGTTTATATGCTGTAGCTTTTAAGTGTTTTTCAGTATTTTCTTATGGTATCTCTTAGCAGGGAACCTGGTACATTTCTCCCTTCTTGCTCAAGCTTCCATTAAGACATATGAAACTTTTTTTAAGACATGACACTTGCTATCTGAAAAAAACTAATAGCAGGTAAAGGCTCCTATGTATTCTTCTGCCTTTAATTGAAGAGTAAATTTCCAAAATAATTAGAACCTGGCCTTATTTTTTCTCTCTCAGTCTGATCTGTTTATTTGAAAGAATAATCCAAACTTTTCTTTCTTTTATACAGAAGTATCTACTAGCAGAGATAGTCAACCTCATTATATTTGATTTGCTGCATACTACCATTAACAATTCAAATCCATTCCTCTTTGACTGTTTTCCCAGTGCAAGATTGTCATTAGAGGGGTGCAAATACAAAAGCAGGTAATGCATCATGCTAAAAATAATATTGTAAATTATTTCAGTAACCTGAACTAAAAGAGAGACTATCCTATGTTTTTTTTCTGATATACAGCTTTGAGTGAAATTCATTTTGTTTAATTTTATCTTTTCAAAACAAATATCTAGCACAGCCTGGTCAACCAGGTGACCTTCAGAGGTAAAGGGAAGAGAAAAGTCTTCACAGAGAAATTGACCCCACCTACGGATTTGAGAACAGGCTCTACAAGTTTCTTTTGTTATTGTCCAGAAAGCAAACTTCTATTCATTAATGCGAGATGCTTAATTTGTAGATGGTGAAACTAAAGTCAGTTCAGATGGGTTCCCCCCGCCAAACCTTTTCTGTTTTGCATGTAATTGTACAACTCTGAAAAGGAACATTCATTTGAGCAGTTGTGAGAAAGATGTGAAGACTAACCACATTTCTTTATGGTTTTACCAAATTCATTTAAAAGTGTAAGTAATACAATTGGATTGAGCAGAATGGACCAGTTGTGTACAAAGGGATGATTCATTGCACAGGTGTAATAATTGTTAACAGCAATTGTCTTTCAAAATATATTCTCAGAAGTTAAAAATGGGTAATTAATGATGTGATAGTCCTACCCTTTAATGGGTCAAGGCATGAAGCAGGATTACATTGCATACTTACTGCTAGCATGTTAGTTAAAGACATGACATTAGTTGTGAATCCAATCATTCTTGAATTCTCTGTTTAGGTGGTTACCGGAAAATTAAACTGGACAAGAAGAGAGTTGTAACTCTAGCCCTGAAAAAATACACATCTGACTTGTCATGGTCTGAGTTAAACAGTAAGGGAGTATCAGAGGCTGTCCTTGCAAAGTAATCAGGCACTATTAAAGGGTGACACATAGAGACGGAGCAATGAGCACATATAGATAGAAACATGCTCTTAAATGCAAATAGTTAATGCAAGTCACTTCAAACTGCCTCACCTTCACTATCAATGTAATTATTTTAAAATCTCTAATATGTACAGGCTTTACAGAGGGCTGATGTTAATGCTACAAATGCTACTAATGCTTCTGCTTCAAGAACCTTCACTGTTACTTCTACAAACGTATTTTATCTACAATGCATTATAAAGAGCTCATATATTATCACTATCTTTATATTTATTATGTATGAATAATAAATATGGTTTGCCCAAATATGCACTACAAGAACATAGCAGAGTTCCTAAAAACTTGCATATTCTTAAATTTGGTACAAATTGTCTTTGCATTAAGTAGCTATTCCTTTTCCTAATGATCACAACCTGCAAAGGTCTGTTATAGCACATAAGGTATTCATAATTGCTTTTGTATTACTGAGAGAAGAAAAATGTTGAAAAAAAAGGAGGGTCCTTGCTCCAAGTCTCATGAAGATCCTATACAAAATTAGGCAGGTTATAAAACATCCTTCATTGCAGTCAGCTGAGAACCAACATGATTTAAAAAACATGATTTTTTGATAAAACACAGGTGTTTGATAGAAAATTTTTTCCTAAGGAAATAAATTACAAGGTGTTTATATCTGCTTAATCAAGATACCTCTGTTCTTCTGCTCCACAGCCAACTGTTTTTCAAGTGTTTCCCTCAGTTCTCGTTCCCTGAAGAGCTCCATCTTCAGCTCTGTTTTTTCCAGTTGGACCTGTTTCTCTTGAGCTCTGGCATTGTCTATAGCAACCTTTAGTAGACCCTGTTCAGAGATAAAGTTGGATATTTGGAGAATGTTAGAACAGTTGACATAATAACTACTGTTATTTTTCCTTGATAGTGATATGATATTTTAGAAATATAATAATTCTGTCACAGGATCAAAGTTACCTATTAACAATAGCAATTTTTAACTGGAATTAACTTTTTGACAGGTGGACAGAAATCTGTAAAAAGCTGAGAGTCAGGTTTTTTAGAAAATGCTAACTTACCTCTGACTGTGCATATAACTCATGTGAAAAATATACAGGAATAGGTTTACTTCTCTTAAGAAAAACTGGCAATCTCACAGTCACATCATACACAGAATTCAATCTCTAGTCCAACTCAAGCCAGTGGAAATTAGGTAAAATTTAAAAAATTAAAGTCTTTCCATCTTGCTCCTCATCCTTGTTTATTAACTACTAATTTCAAATATGTACATATATCATTAAGGTTCCAGACTATCAGTATATTGGGTTAGTAAGGAAAGGACAGTCACAAAGCAGGAAGACATCTCTGTTTTAACAAGCCTGTTCCTTGATGTGCATGGCTATTATCTCACAGCAGAAAACCAAAACACAATCACCTCTTGATTTCTTGACCTGAGATGGCTGATACAAGCTCTACCTTTCTTTCTGTTGTTAGTGTATCAAGAAATAACAATTCAGATTATTTTTAAATTCTTTTGAGAATTCCAACTTCAAATTTCCTTCCTCTTTTGCAAGGAAATTGGATTATCCTGGCACAGCTAACAGCGTATTATTAATAATATTAAGTAGATAGTTAGGATACTAAGACAGGGCATCAAAATATAAGGAGAAATGGAATTGAAATAAATGAACATGCAAATATCCTTTTCCCTTTCCCAAAAGCCTGGCCATCAGGCTCTTGGGTCTACACACGAATCCTTCCTACTGAAGCTATCATAATAAAGTAGATAATTAAGCATGGATATTCATATATGAACCTCCATGGATATGAAACTAACTCTCCTATATCCTAGGCAAGACTTCTGATAACTTAACCATAGATATAATTTGACCCAACAGAGATTTAATTACTGATATGAAGCAAAACAATGCCAACAAGAGAGACAGAACAGTACTCCCCAATGGCTCTGCTAGGGAAACATTCAGCTAACAGATATAAGGGTCACACTCAAGACCTGGTTTGAGCACTACAGACATAAAACCACGATGCCCCTCTCCCAAATAAGCTTCCTCACCCCTCAACCACACTTTCTGAATTGGATTCTGCATTGCATGTTTTTTCACAATTTTTTAAAAAATATCTCACAAAGAAGAATGGAAAAAGAAGCAAGTACAATGATACTTGAGAAACAGAAAGAAATATTTTTTTGTCAGTATTAGTCTGAACATTTCTCCCACTAGTCTTCCCAGTGTCAATGATTGCTGTAAAATTTGTGTCCTTCAAACTCCTCTTTTAGTTCTGTTTTCAGAGCCTGTTATTTTCAGTACTCCTCAAACTTCTTAAATCATTGCCTCAAATCTTATCTTGTTCAGAGCTTAATGCTCTGCAGCTCTGTTACACTTCAATCTATTGAAGTCCACAGAAACTAAAAGAACTCAACACCTGACTGCAAGGCCCAGATGGTCAGCAAAATGGTATTCACTAAACAAGAATAGAACCATTTGGAAATATGGCAACAATGGTGACACAACAAATGCCCTCACAAATAATGTTTAAAGTTTTATCAGTTTTCTTTTGCCGTTGTAAAATAGATAAATCACAAAGGTATTTTGGTTTGAATGTTAAACCTGAATGATTATTAGAGAAAAAGAAATCTACCTATAAAGTTCTACATACATATGCAAAGCAAAATACAGTGTGAAATATCTGAAAAGTGTTTAAAATCTATTTTTCAGAAGTTAATATTAATTTGAATTCTGTTTATTTTCCATGGCCATATTCTCCTGTGTCTGGTGTATTTGAATTAGTAAGAAACTGAAGTAGCAGTTGTTTATCAATACCTGCTTCTGGCTTATGTTTAAACTTAGAGTGTTTTAATCTCCTCCTATTCACTTACTTACTGGAACATGTGAATCATCCAAATCTTAAATAAACCAGATCAAGAGAAATTACATGAAAAATATTTGTTGATGAAAAGTGCATTGTCTAGTAAGTTTAAAGCTGGAAACACTGTCTTCCCAAATTCTTAAAATCTATCTTATTTAACAATGAAATCAAGCCACTAAAGCATCTGCCATCTTTACTCAATTCAACTACATTCATGTACATGTTTCTTCTTCATCAGGAATAAACAATTAGTAACAAATGAAAGAGATCATTACATCAAGTGCCCTTTTAGATCACCCCAATTAAAACTTTAGTTTAGCTGTATTTTAATTCTAAGATACCAAATTCTAATTTTCTGCTCTGATTGCTCTCGTTGACTTATCTTTGAAAGATGTACTCTCGGTGCAAAGCCTAGAGATTATTTAGCAAGATGCCAATGTTGGCATCACTTAATGTGTTGATTGGTTGTATTATCAGTAGCAGTTTAAAATAAATTACTATTAAACTATTATTGTCCTTGGCTGAGAAAACACAATATTTTGGTGTTCTTTAAATATGAAACAATCATTATGAATAAACATGGAGAATAACACTAGAGTGTAACACTGATGTGTGTAATTTTATATTAAGATTTGCTGCAAAGTACAAAGCTGCTAAAAGATTATTACATTTTCTATTGAGTTTCTGCACCACTCTTCCTCCCCCAGTCTTTTCTTTTTTTATACTTGCTAACATAGCTAATGGTAATATATTACCTATTGCTGCTGATTATGTCTGAAAAATATTAGCTTTTTGGAGCCAAGATCCACTAGGGACTACTTATAAGCTACACAAAATTAAGTTTCATTTTTAGAAGTTAAATCAGTGCACATCAGTAGGCATCCAATGTGAAAAAAAAATCTGCACTAGAGCCAAACTGATGCATATCAAAAGTGCTGTTGTTGCCAATGACAGCACTAATGCAAAAATACTGGAAACATTCAAAACCTCCCTTTATTCAGTGCAGAAGTGGCTGAGAAAAACTAAAAAAGTTCAACATCTAAAAAATCATCAGTGCCCCTTGGAACAGGAATAGCAATTTCAGGGTTGCATGAAATTCTATTAATTCTCCCAGTGGATCAGCTGTAGAAGATTATACAAAATACAGTATGTCCAACTTGTATATGCTATGGCTAATCCTCTAACCTGGTATTAAATCAATATGCTGCCAATGACAATGGGAAATGCAGTGCAACACAGGACATTAACAAAAAGAAAATATTTCTCTTTAGGGAAGGTCAGATGTTATGGAGGCTGGATAATGATAATTGCAGTGAACATGCTCAGGTTCAGATTTGTTTTTAATACAGTATGGCTCTATCTGGAACCTGGCTTTAAGCATGGCAGGCCATTCTTCTCAGTGTCCCTCTTAATTTTTATTTCAAGGTAATGTCAACAATGGACATTTTATTCCTTGGGCATTTATAGAGCATTCTGATTTGTTTACTGTACTTGTTTTAGTATTTTTCACTGACAAATCCTTTAGAACTGTCCCAAACACAAGGCTAAGTTGACATCGGAGTTTCTTCCCATTCTCTGATCTGAGAACACCATCATATAAAGGCAGCCTCATGATCCTACAGAAACTAAACATATATCAAACCTCAACTCAGTCTTAAAACCAGTATTACTCATCACAGTTTTTAAATTAAAGTAGGCAAATAATGTGTTGCCTACTTTAAAAGGGGTGGAGGGGAAGGTGTATAGAAGCTCCTGCTCTTTCTGGCTGCATCTTTAAGTGTGTGTTCCACCTAACAGAATTTAGTTGACTATATGTTTATATGTGACATCAAAATGACCTAGTTTGATAGTCTATCTAGAATATAATATTCTTGTTTCCAACAATTGCCCACACTGAGTGAAAAAGGGAAACTAGATAATCAGGGCATGCACATTTGGAAGTTTTCCTAGTCAAAACTCCTGGCTTCCAGGGGGTTACAGCTCAGGGGCTTCTTTCTGCAGTATTAGCTATCCATGGTGAAAACACTTGGGAATAACATTGCTTCTCTTTTTAATCAGGAAAAAATATATAATTTGTATGCTGCCATCATTAAAAGTATCTAGTGAAAGGCTCTAGAAAAAACATATATACATACAATTCTAGCTAACTTCACATGCTAATTTTTGAATATCTGCTATTTATAACTGACTAGTGACTAAGTACCGTGAGCAAGACAACAGAGTTAGAACGTGTCTAGAGATGACTCCTGAAAAACAATATTTTTAATATCTCAGATTGCATAGTTCATCACAGATAAAGGCATATTGCACAAATATAAATGATACTTTCATTAATACTTTCTGTGAAAAATAAAATAATTCCCTTGAATTTTAGCAGAAGATAGATAAGATAACATGAAGTAACACTGGGATTTTTTTACTAGGATATTTTTACCTCATCCACTGTTTGCAGTGTTTTTCCCTTAGTATTTAGTCATAGATAACAACAGTGCAGGAGACTCACAGCAGTTTTATTTGTTTTCAGAGGGGAAAGCCAGTAGTTTTCTTTGTTTTCAGATGGGAATTTAGTTTGTAACCATGCACTGCTTTTACTAATATCAATGGGAAACTTGCAAATTATTTTTGGTATCTCTTTAAAAATATTTAGCAATAAAAGTATTGCAACACAATACAGTCTTGATAGAAAAATGCAGCTATCATGGTGCAACTATATAATCTCTTAGATATTAATGGAAATTCAGCTGATGGACACTAGAGATTCAGACTCTAAAAGCTTAAAAAAATGTTACTATTACCCAAGAATATTGTAGCATCATGAAAGGCTGTGGCTGTAACGTACTTTGGCATAATCAGGCCATGACTCAAAAAGGTAAACTTATGTGAGGGGTATGGAGACATCTTTAGCCTTCTCACTAGCATATAAACAGCATTTTGCTGTGACTCACTTTCCCCCACCCTTTATCCTCCCTGCTACTGCACTTATCCAGAAGAAATCTACAAATACACTTTGTGAAAAAACAGACGTATTACTTGATTTAAGTTTTATTTTCTCTTTCTTTTAGATGTGCAGATATAAATCTAAATAAGAAAATATATTCCCAATCTTATTACTTTTTTTTTTTTTACGTGTTTATTTGCTTAATTATATATTTTTAGAGGTCATTATTTGTATTTCAGCAGTCCCCAGTAAGAACAATGCTGGCTATTAAATTTATTTTATATTGTTATTATCTCATCTGTAAAAGTACAAATAATTAAACATTTTATTTTGCTTAAAGGAGTATTTACGGAGAAGTAAAAAACCCCATATATATGGTATACAGAAGGACATACTGGTGACAGCAGAAGTAAATAGATCGTTTAATGTTTGCCTAAAATTATGAATTTATCATCAGGGGCTATCAATTTAACTTTAGTATGGATGGAAGAAAGAGACTCACTTGTGCTCAGAGGTCAAGCCTAAAAAATGACTCAGACTTCTAAAACAGAATTACAATTAAGCAACAAGTTCACTTGAGCTCATCAGCATCTGCAGGACTTAAAGCACATTTGTTTTCAAATAACAAAATTTAGAAATTTAAACTTCTAAAAAAGTTAGAAATCTTGTTTGCATACCCAAAAAGTACTTTTCCATTTACAAGATTTAGGATCCTTTTAACCATATCAAAGAACAAAATTAGAGCTCCTAGTGCCGAAACAATACCTTAATCCTGTTCTACTTTAAACCAGGGCAGTCTCTACAAGATTTTTGGAGGCCCCAAAGCCTGTATTATTCAGATCCTCCAGATCCTGCACCTCACACAACAGGATATTCAGAAAGGGATCATGGCAGAGACATCCACCATCAAGTCCATGCACATTGGTGTAGCCAGAAGCTCCTTGCCTGTATATTCCTGCGGTGATTACATCCCTAAAATGTAGACTAGCTCCAGCACAACGTGTGGTATGTTGTGGGTGCCCCCCAGACCCATGACCTAATGAAAAACGTAGACTTTCATTTCACAAGCAGACATATACCCCTTCAGTGAAAGGACACATGCCTATTTTCAGAATGAATGACCCTGGGGAAAAAAGAGCAGTGTTTACCAAATCCACTCATGAAGCCATTGGCAATCTGTTTGAGGAAGTTAGACCTGCTCCACTGCTGCAACAAGAGAACAGTGAGGGATCACACTGCTCCACCTCCACATGGAAATCACATCTCTACTGAAAGGGATGCAAAACACATCAGATCCAAAGGACAGCATGGAGCCACTTACTCAGTGAAAAGAGTCCTTCTAATTCAAGTAATAAATGCATCATGGGTTTCAGGTACCTCATGCATTTCCTAGCAAAGTCACAAATTACAATGCAATCAGGGACCATGGTACAGAATTGCCTCTTTTCACAGATGCCTCAACAAATTTGAACTTGTAATCAAATACCTAAAACTCCGTTCTGGAAGTGTCAGCATCACAGAGTCTAACTCATTTGTGAGCATGGGGTAATCACCTCTCATTGCAATAGCAATGACATAGCAACATGGAAACCGTTTTAAATGGCATTGATTAATGAAATTGTCACTACTGATATCATATAGTATATTACAAACATGATATTGTAATATAGTCTACCACTGTTAAAGTCAATTTTTCCTACACATACAGGAAAATCAACTATTTTATTTCTTTTTTATTTTATGAGCAGATTTCTAATGTTGTGCTGATAAAAATTAAACCTAGTGCAGGGAGAGGGAGGGAAATGTCTTTCATATACTGTTACAAAAGGATTCCTATAAATCTGTCAAAACCATGTATTGTGATGTGGGGACATACTGAAAAAATCCAGAAGGACTTCTGTCTCACCACTTTACATTAATAGATGATTTGTAATGATATAGAATCTCGAGGTAAGGAGCAGGACGTTCAAAAGCACTACAACAGAAGGATTTAAAAAGTTCTGGTTTGTTTATGATGTTGCCTTTTATTTTATCTTTTCATTCCAGGTAAGATTAGAGTATTAAAAAAAAAAAGGAATGACTGAATTTCACATTCACATTTTCTGTAAAACAAAACTGAAGGCATTCTTGGCAAATTAATCCTGGTCATTTATCCTGAAGTAGTACAGCACTCTCATATTCAATCACGAGATTAGCTAACCTGTTGATGCTGAATGCTTTGCTCTTTAGGTTGCTGTCTAGAGACATTGAGTGCAGACATTTGTCAAAAAAATTACTGAGAACTTTTCTGTACATGTATGCACAGCTAAAAATTTACTAACTGTACTTCTGCCTTAAGAAAAAAATACAATCTTTACAGATTGTAGCAGATATGTTACAAGAATGCTATCAAGTTATCTTGGTTCATAGTTGAAATATTTAAGATGCTTAGTCTCAGAATTGCAAAAAGTAATCATAAATGTACTTTTTCAGACCAGGCAGAGATAGTAATATTTACTTCTTAAATAGCAGTATTTTTCCATTGTTAGACCTCAAAACACAACTAATGAATGGCTCATATACTTTTCATAAAACAATTCTGAAATGTCATAAACTTTAATGAGACTGCTTCAGACAGTAAAGCGAGAAGGATTTGGCCCTGCTTTGTCATACCCTCTGCTGGATAGAATACAATTGATTTTATGTGTTTGCAGAAATGAGCAGGAAATATATGGTGACAAATTAGAAGCTGGTAGCTGCCCCAACAAGGCTTTTTGGGAATATGCAATATGGTTGCATTATTTATGGCACTGTCATTTCACTTCTGCATGCAGTATACAACCATGCCATTGCAAAATGTGCATATGGGGAACACAAGATAACTGAACTTGTGTACAAAAAATTTTTCTTAATTCTAATATGAAACACCAACGATTTGGCTTCAAGCTATACATAGTGTATGCTATAAATAATATTTGAACACAGCTTTACTTGTACACACAACAGACATTGTGACTAGCAAATAGGAAATCAGTATAAAATTTGGTAATACTCTTTGAAGTCTGTTCTTTGAAGACAGTACCTTAAGTGAAATGAGCTTATTTATAAAATAAGTGCTTCTTGTAAATGCTTTTATGGGAGACACATTTCAAATAGCTTTAAATATCATTTCCACCATACCACTCTAGCAATTTGAAATAACTATTTATTAAAGAACTCTTTCTCTGTTTAGTAAATGAGATAAAGTTAAACAGTAAGATACATTTCATTAGCCTGTAATAAAAAGAGCATTGAAGACAAATGTTGTTAAACACACCAATATAATTTATATTGAATTTTCTGCTGTGTTTTAATATACAATCTGTATTTTTATGTACTGTATCTGACAGCTTCTAAATTCATTTGTTTGCTGTGGTTCCTTTAAAACCTAAATTACAAGCAAGTTTCAGTAAATTAGTTGATCCAAATAATCTTATGAACTGATTAAGCTAGAATGGTTTTATTAATTTAGACAAAACTGGCTCCTCTCCATCCCTTTAAGCTGATCTACAAAAAGGCCTACCTGGATGTTAGTCAGAAGGGTCTCTATGGAGGACAATCCATCAGGGAATAGAAAAGGAGATGGAAAACCTGGAGGTAGTGGTTGCCCATGCCCAGTTAGAGAAAGTTTGTCAAGGCTGTCTCTTGCGGTTGGTGTGGAGAGCGGGGTCTCATCTGTATGTGATTGAAACAAAAATATAGAACAAGTTACGCTTGTCTGTTTTTATTAGACCTCAGTAATGGCTTCCCTAGTGGTTTCCAGAACATTTATTGCAAATTGGTTCCTGCTATCAGGAGAAAATGCTTTCTGCTGAATTTTCTTTAATGAAAAAGCTGTGGAGATACAACAAGATAACATTAATGAGTAACTTTATAAGCCTTTTAAATGCAGTCTCTAATGAGACTGAGTTTACAGTGCCATAGAATCTTTTTAAAACAAATATTATCTCACATATACTTGTGATAATATATTCAGGCTGACTTTATGGGCACCTTCCCAATTATCTCATTTTAGTTTGTGTTCTATTTGGATTGACAATAGAATATTTTCTAGCATGACATATATTTTGTATATGAGAAGTATTTGAATATGAAGCTTCCCATACAATTAACCCTTCCCACTCTTAATGGTTTCACTTACAGCTCAGAAGATTTTGCAACACCAAAAAAAGCTCCTCAATACACTTTCCCTCAAGAAAATACACCTCATTGCCACAATTAAAACATGCTCTGAACAGTACATGAAATTAACTGCATGGTCACATTCACTGGCCTAATTCTTATAAGCACAGAATTCTTCGAACAATAAGTGCTGTACTCCTTAGTGGGATCTTTGTAACAATCAGATCTGATCACTTCTGACATCACAACGGGAAAAAACTTGCACAGATTGAAGACTACTAAGATTAAAGTTTCACAGATAATCTGTGAACAGATTAAGAAGTGGAAAAAAAAAAATTAGCCCCCTACAATTAATAGAAACTTCAATAACCTCATTTGTAATGTTTTTTTTTTGTAATTTTTTTTTTTTTTTTCTGGAATATTTTTAGGCTACTGTTGATATGAGATAGAAATTTAGGTCAATTTCTTTGCACCAGATGTTAATCTGAATTCTTCAAAAGGAAAACTATCTATACATATATATATAGATATATCTGTACATACTCTTCTTACCAAGGGCTCAGTCATTAACTGACACACATTGATGTATCTCAGCACAATGCAAGGACATCAGAATGTACCCCAGGTATCACGTAGATTCTGCACAGCTATATGACTACAAAGGAGTTTGTCAGACTCACTTTTTTCCATTTTGGTTTTGAGCATCGTAAGTTATATATCTTTTGGGGTAGTCAAATTTATTTTTATTTATTTATTTAATTATGGTTGTACCTCTCTATTTATTTTATCAGGTACATTAAAATAGTATCTGAAACTTGATCCTAGTTGCCTAAAAAGAGTTCTGTCTTGGACTGAATGCATTTTCCTAAGTGGACATAGTCTAGGACAATGAAAATTGAGCTCTGCAGTAACAGAAGGTTAGAGTGCTCATGACCTCAGGATGGGACATCCATAACTCAAAGTCCCAGTTCATTCCAACAGTCCCCACCACCATTCCTACAAGAGGAAGCAACCTCTATCAACCACATTCAGGTGCATATTTCTTGCCTCATCTCACCAGCTCTGTCATGCTGGTCAGTATTTACAGTGTTAA
The DNA here is from genome assembly GCF_030490865.1 of Poecile atricapillus. Classification (NCBI taxonomy): domain Eukaryota; kingdom Metazoa; phylum Chordata; class Aves; order Passeriformes; family Paridae; genus Poecile; species Poecile atricapillus. Next base: position 51,444,589 of record NC_081249.1, on the reverse strand, counting down.
AGGAATAGCTTTTCCTACTATGTCCTCCCACAGAACAACCCAAGCAGGCATTTGGCCATGCTGGGCTGCTACCACTCAGGTCTTTTATAGCCAGTGGAAAGAAGTAGATGCCACTTTAAGGTACTCATCCATCTGAACTCTCACAGGCATCTACTGCAGGAAGAGGTAAATCTTCTTCTAGAAATGCCTGTCGACTGTAAGAAAAACCTACGATGAGCACTTGAGATAGAAAGATCTGTTTTTGTGCAGATCCTATACTGGATGCCGATCCTCCGGCTTCCCTTTGGCTCAAGCTGAGGACAGACTACACGAGGAGTAAGACCCTGCTCCTTATGCCCTGTTTGCCACAATTCATGCCACAATTACTGCTTTCTCATAAAAGTCATCATCCAAGACCTTTCCAAGTTAAGGTTACTGAAAGGAATTAATGTTGACCAAGGACAGCTTCAGACCATTCAGAGTCATAAAGGGTTTTCCCCCTATATTTAGGTTTTTCTATCATTTTACAAAGTGCTGAGAAAAAACTGGCTCTAGATCTCAGACCCATTTCCTATCTACCTTACTGAGATTCAAAGCAGGCTCTGAAAGATGCACTATGTAGATGCATCCTCTCTCCTCATGCTACCCCACAGCAGCACGGATTGCTCTGTAGCCACTTTGTAGTGATGTACTAAAATTTGGCCCTAAATAGGAGTATCTTCTTTCCAACTTTTAAAATATTACAGAAATATTCACCACTTCATTATAAAAAAGAAATTACATATTCCTGGTATTGAAAACTAGCTTAGTTAAACTTGTCCACTCTTATTCTAGTGTGAAAAATCATTAGCAATTTTTCTTTTTCTCTAAACTGCTGCCAGAATTGTTATGTTTTCATTAATCAAACAAAACAAGCCAAAACTAGTTAGGCAGTATATTTATAAATACTACATAATATTATTGTATAGCTGAAAGCTGTTCTCCTCTACTGAAAATATGGCTTCCCCAAATGATTTTTACCCAAAATTAAACAAAAAAATAAAAAATTTAAAAATACACTTCCATGTTACATCCTTAAGGTTTTTTGGGTAGAGATTACTTTGTATTAGTGGTTGCAGTGAAGATATTGTTCTTGCATGATACACCACGAAAAAGTTGAATCACTAGTATGCATGGTGAAATTGATTCATATAAATGATAAAGGAAGTGGAAAAGACATCATTTTCCTCTAAGTTTGCCAGGAAAATGGATCAATGACCTCCTACTTTCTAAGACTACTCTTAATTTTATTTATATTTTAAGTCTCAAATTGTCAAAATATTTAAGATATACTAGATAAAAATGACCCATTTAAAAATTCTGTAAGCCTTAATTAACTCAAAAACTGTTCTTCCATGCAATTGCTGAGATACAGAAAGCTCCTAACACAGATCTTGTAATAGAATCTAAGCAAGGGATCAATTTTTTTACTGTATTACTACTTTACAATTTACTTAATGTTATGCTTTCTGTACTTTGTGCATGCTCAACACATGAAGTTTGCATTTTTTAACATTGTTAAAAATGTGTGGTGTGGTTTTGCAATAGGCAAAGAAACTCAAAAAGATTAGAATGATATGAATTCAAAGTAACATCCAAACCATTATGTTATAATAAGTAACAGAAACAAATTTACACTGAAGAGTAGGACTAGAGAGATGAACTTACTCTGAACTTATTTTAATGAAATATCAACTCAGAAAAAAAAGTCAGACTAATGTGATTTGTTTTCTTGATGTCCCATGTGAAATAAACTTTGAGTGTGAGTATGTTTGAAAGAGAGCAAATGTACATATTAAACACAGGAAGAATGGATATTTGTGGATGTGAGATAAGCAATGATTGAGGGAATCTTAAAAAAATGCATTTTTAAGAAAAACCACATTGTAAACATAGCCAATTAAAACATAACCACATATCTCAGCAGCAAAATAGTATGACCTCTTGCCTTTAAAACATCTAAAAATACTTAATTCTGCACAAGTCCTCTTTTCTCTAAGAGATGAGATATCTTTTGTTTCCAAATAATCATTAGCCTAACATCTTTTAAACTGCTGCAAAGGAACTACTAATGTTCCTCTTACACTACTAGCAGAGCAATGCTGCAAAATGATGAGCCCTTGCTGGGAAACAGAGATTTGGTATTTTCAGTCTAAACACATAAAAGGAAGTGTTAGAAGAGAAGTCAGGGAAAAAGGGGAAATATGGTCAATCTACAACTCTATTGTCAGAGTGGGGAGCACGAGAATGAAAAGAAAGAGGGGGGAAAAAAAGAAAGAACAAGGCAGAACAAAGAAGTGTCCAGGCCTGCCTTGGTTTGCTGGGAACTGCGATGTTATAAATTAACAAATAAACAAGGATAGGACAAGCTGTTACCCAAGCCTCTACAGTATCTGGGCAGAGATGAATATGTGTCTTGACATATGAACTAAATCACCGTAATAGGCAAGTCTGAATGCGACACGTATCTTTAAAATATTTGTAAATGCTACAACTACTCCATCCATTGTTCCTCAATTTCCAAAATTCACCTGGTTTTGTTCAAACCAGATTTTATCTGTAAACAGCAGCTGGTTTGGGCCAAATATAACAAACATACTTCACTGTATTTGGTTTGTTGCCATTCTATTTTATTCTTTCACCAGATAACATGGAAACAAACATCCTGGAAGCAGTGACAGCTATTTAAACAATAATAGATGAATAGAGGTAGCCATTCTCTTGTCTTTGTTCCTAAAAGCAAGTAGGATAAGTTCAGACTAGTCACCAATCAAACTGGAAAATATTGATATTGCCAGGATTTGAAAGCAAGCAATAATAGCTGGCTGAAAAAAATACTATACAGATTACTGCCATTCTGTAATCATGTCATACTTTTTTTGCAATGCATCTTGAGGCTTTTCTGTTCTCTGCAAAATATTCCACATGTATTCGTTCCTAACACAGGCTCACTCTTACCATTTGAATGATGGAAGAGGATTCTGCTTCCATTTTGTATTACCATAAATCTGGTGCATACATTTTTTCTACATAGTAGAAACAATCTATTCCATTTGGCTTAATATTATTTTGTTTTACATTGTCAAACACTCTTTAGTACAAAGCTTTGTATTTCATCTTCCTCACCATTAGAGGTTTTAAGTGTGAGAAGCTTTTCTGTTTTAATTGATCTGTAATTCTTGATTTATATTAACACAAAAGAACAAGGGGTCTCATAATCAAAACGTTTAATAATTTCAGGCAGACAAAAACAAAGAAAGAAACAAATAAATAAAATCCTCTTGACCAATTCCCATATAATTTGGCTGCTTTATAGATTTGGTCATTCAAGATTAACCCTGTATGTAACTGGGGGCAGTGCAAGATGACTGTGAAGGATGTCACTAGTTCTAAAAGGAGTGTACTGAGACTCTTATAAAACTCTTATAAAAATAGGTTTATAAATTAGAAGACTTTTATATATATATATACATACATATAACTCCTTTTAATTTATTTTTTTTTTTAAATCTACAATTTATTTACTTTTTTTTATACAAACAACAGTTCTCCAGGACACCGAAATACTCTGAAATGAAAACATTTGCAACTGTCACAGCTGGAAATCGGAAAGGAATATCAAATATTCAAATAGACTGACTGGTGAATGTTTCCGTAACACTTCGAAGAGGCTGGTGCTCTCACAGTTAATTATACCATTGCAGATGCTGTCCACTGAGTGCCACTTCTTGGTTCGGTATGTTTGCCTAAGGACTTTGGAAATAGAAAAACTCTCATAATGAAATGTGACTAAAACATTAAAAACCTACATGGAAAGGATCACAGCTACTTGGATGTTTACTTTACACAAATGGCTGTGCACCTGGACTGGGTTATAATAGCAGATGCAGTCACATATATTGGTGCAAGCAGGCCTTATAGAACTCATTCACCTCTGTATCAAGTCTACTATTGTGGATCATTTTCCCAAGGGGCATGGCTTCCAAATGTGCACAACTTCACTTGATGCAAAGAACTACCTGTTGCCCTGAAAACTAAAGCCTTCTGATAATGCTTTCACAGTTTTAATTACTATCCCATGAAAGTTCCATAAACATAAGTTGTTTATCACATTCCTTCTAAGAAACATCCTTTGATGGATGTTTTGCATGACCAGTGTGATTGGGAAGGTGGCAACTTAATTATCCAATCCCTGGTCATTGTTGAGAATCTATAAATACTGGAGTCAGAAAATAAAGGTGGGTTCTTTCCTGTTCTAACACTGAGCAGCGTTTGTGTGAATCATTTCGTGTCCTTTAGCGACACTACCCAGGAATAAAAGGACATAAGAACTTAAGTTTTACATGTTCACTTTGGAGGTAGATTTAGATGCAGGACTTTCTCTCCAACAGGAAGACTCATATTTCCTGACAATTCTCTGAGATTTTAACCACTGAAAACTTAATGTACTAATTTGATGCTATTCCTTTTTGGAAAAAAAAATTCAATTTATAAATTTCCAGTATTTCTTGGACCTTTTTTAAGAACATGCAGTCTCTACAGATCAATCTTCACTACTGCACAGGATCACTCATCATACTGGAGTTGGATTTGCCTCCATAATGGCAAATTAGCGCCAGATGGAGAATCACTTCTTGAAAAAAACTTTTGGGATCACTCTTTCTCCAAGGTTCAGTGGTTCCCCTTCTATGCTGATACCTTGGAAGCCAACTTATCTATAAGCATAGAGGGAGGAATAAAGGAACATATTGCTAGCTGGAATAAGGAAATGGAGGGTTGGAAACAGAGAGGACTTGACAAAAACACAGGGAGTAATAAAGAAGTGAAAAAATAAAAATTTGAGAATATAGGGAGGGACACTCAAGGTGGTCAAACACTTTGGAAAGGAATAGGAGTGTGATTATGATGTGAAGGAGAAGAGGAGAAAGACTGCCCAGGAGCAAGAAATTTATACTGACTCAACAAGAAATAAAACAGATAAACTGTTGTTTTTTACATACAACAGATTTTGCACAAGTAATTCTTGCAGTATTTCAAGAATTTTAGTTGAATGTAAGTGAAATTTACAGCTGTCAAAGCAAATACATAAAATACATTCTCCAAATAGTTTTGGAGCATATTTTAGTTTGTTAATGAATTATGGGTATAGCATCACTAAAAATGAACGGAAAGAGCTGGCAATACATATTCAAAAAGCAAAAATGTAATTAGTGGTGATGTTCCAGCTGTGAGGATTTCTTCAGGCTTTTTGGACTAGATCAAGTTGAGTTTATTCTTCATTTTACATGTCCCTAGGAGGGCCTCAGAGTCAATCAGCACAACTTATCTAATTTTCTCTTTCAATAAAAGGATTATTTTAATAACCTTTATCTTATTTTGCAGCCTATTACTGATTAGGGCTGGGTCAAGCAGTATTGGCTTATTTATTTATTCTAAGGATTTCACAGTATTTTAGAATAGATTATCATTCCTATTTTTAAACAAACATATTTTACCATACAATGGAATGCTAAAATGCCAGTGATATTTCTGTTATGTGTACTTTGGCATCATAAAACATAAGATGGAAAACAAAATTACACAGTTTCTCTGTCCCCATAATAAAAGTATCCTGTTTACTCACAGATTTTTTTTACACAATTTTTTAAGTGCATTGAACGATCAGGAAAAAAGTAGGAACGGGATAGTCAGAGACGATTCTGTATATCTGATAATTATAAAGCACATGTATCTTCAACACCTGACAGTAACATTCATTAATTCTGAAGAAATTAAGAATTTAATTCTAAATTCTTAAAGATGAAATGATTGTTGCAAGATTAAATGGTTGTTAAAAAGGCATTCTAAATATTTGTATTGCATTTTTAACAATAAATTAGTATAAAAAGAAGGCACATTATAATTTTTTAACCTGCAGTTTTTAATTGTAAGAACCATGCCCATTATTTCTTTTTTAAAGATCCTTCTACAGTACTGTCAGGAATAGGATGCAGAGTAAGGCCATCTGTGCTTCAGAAGCTGAAAAAATATAAATGTATTTTACCGGTTCATGTCAAACATCCCAATTAGTACTCTGCTAACTCGACTCCATCAGCCAGGCAATACTGAGTGCTAAAAAGAGTGTTTCTTGGCTTTGTAGCAATTCCATGAGAACTGCTTATATGCATATCTGTATGCAGAGGGCTCTGCAAATGTGCTTCCTTATAGATCCACAAGAGTCATTCTCAGCTTGTTCCAAAGTCGTGTTGAGGGGTGTCCATCACCATCTATGCAGTGAAGGGATATTCAGTTAGGAAATCAAACCCCAACATTCACAAAACCAGCTATTTAATCTCCTTTATTGCATTGGCTCAGAAGATGTCTCTCTGATCATATATCCAGCTCTCCTAAATATATGCTGAATCAAAATGATCAAGCCAAGTATTTTCAGTCTAAGCTAAATTCCTGATTAACATCAAACTTCAAATTAGGGACTGGACTTTAGGGCTGCATAATGAATGTACTGTAGACTAAACCCCACATTTTCAAAATTATAAATATGCACATCTCAACTGATAAAAGCAATACACAAGGCAATGCATCCACAGTATGCATACTTATTTTTGTGCTGCCCATTCCTCCCTTTAACTGCCTCCATATGGCTACTGCAAAATGCAGAGAAAAAAAATTATAGACAATATAACAATTGCATTTTGCTAGATTTTACTGGATCATTTCAAGGGCCACATGACTTGTATTGATAATCCTCTGTACATGCTTCATGAAAGTTGAGAAGCATCTATTATTTGGGGATTTAAGGTGATTTAAAAATAAGGAATATCAACAATATTAGCACTTTTTTCATTGTCATCTAAAATAACAGCACTCCTCTTTTGTAAGCATAACAGTAGTAAGAAGGGAGTTTTTGATAACAGCACAGCTGGTAACTTGTAATTCTCTGAAGATGAAGGGTTTATGTTAATACCTGGAACTGCATTGTATTCACAATATTTTTCTTGGTCTGTGTTCAGTTAATTATTCTAATATTCACTCTCTTCAGGAAAAAAAACAAACAAAAAAGTTGGTGTTTTCAAGAAGTCTCTATCTAGCCACGTTCCAATTATAAGGGCCTAAGTATTAATGCTTCTGCTGCCTTGTCACATGGCACATGTTCTTGGTAATGTGCTGACAGTACGAATCAGATGCCCAAAAAGAAAATGAATATATGGTAATGTGTCTGAGCAACACTCGTCAGCTGTCATTCATTCAGCAACCCATAACCTGTCCCATACCCTCATTTCCAGAGTGCTGGCAAGCAGATGAGGTTGACCAGGCATGCTTGGCATCTGGTGTAAAGTGGCATCACAGAACTCAGTAGTACTGCATTTCACAAATAAATACGTTGGAGTACTTCAACAGAGAAGGCAAAAGAGGTTTAAATGCTACTCGTTTATGGCAACTTATATTGCTCATCTGTACCAGCAGAAAAATATTTATCTGGTCAGAACATGTAAAACTGGATCTATTGATTAATGTAAGTGCTTTGTTTAGCTGAACAGTCATTCAGAATACTGTCATGTTTCTTTTTATGAAAATGAGAAAATCTCATATTTTGGATAAATACATAAAATGTCCAGGGACACTGATTTTTACAGAAACCCAGTATTCAAAAACATACATACTCATATTCACTTCATTTCCCTGTAAGATCCTATCAATTGCCCATGATTTTAATAACAACTTTAACAAAAGATATACTAGCAATAACCTCTAATATTTGGACTTTTAACACACGGACCAGTGAAGAATATGACTGGCCTAAAGTGCACAGCAAGACAGAAACATTTTATGGAAAGTTGTTCCTGAGCTTTTGCCTTGCCAGAATTCCTGCCCTGGATATATAAGTGCTGAAGACGCCAGTAAAATATAATAATCAGGAACCCAATCAGATGGCCTCAGCTGACACAGCTGTATGGGGCTACTGGGAAATAGTTTCAGGAATTAATAAACATACAATGAAAAGGTTCAAAAGCTTTGGAAATGCAGGGACTTTGACAATAAAGTACCGAAGGGACTGTGCTGGTCCAGCCCTGCAGTCAGAGGTTAAGGTAACAGGTGTTCTATCATCAGTAGCTCAGTAGAGTGTCCAGTCTTCGCTTGAGCACCCAAATGGCAACACACACTTTTTACAGAAATATGTGATCTAGTGACTCCAGGTCTTAACTCTTTTCACACCTAATACACCAAGTGTTACTGAAAACAAAAGGATGTGAAGCATCAGTGTGTTTTGACAAACTCTCACCAGGAAGAGCACAAAAGGAGCACGCTGCTTTAATATCATGAAGCAGTGTAACACAGAGGCTTCCTTATTTTTGTGGCTGAAACATTGACATTTGCATAAGAGAGTGTATTTAACTCACTTTTTGCAAATGATTCCACAATATTTTTTTTTTAGCAGATATAATAAACACCCTTAATGCTTCTATCTATGGAATGGTTCCAGTACTCAGATGCAAATGTTGTAGACAATAATCAATATACACAGTTTGGATTATATGGTTATGATATGCTAATAGAAATTTGGCTGTCTGCCTATGGGAGTTCAATATGAGCTTCATAGTTTATAGCATCAGAAACAGTCCTTTACACTATTATAGCCACATTTCTCAAACCATTGCCTATACATTATATCCTAATATCTGATTTTTACAGAAATCCATAATAATAAACAAACAAACCCCCTAAATCCCAGAGTGCTCAGGAACAAAATTCAGAATGAAAAGGCAAGCATTTTTACATCTGATGTGATTTCTCTTGCAATTCATTTATCAAACATCTGCAACAAGCTGCCAGAACGTGTCCATTAGTGAGATTTCTATGGCACTCACTACCTTGATGCTCACTGATAGAATAATGTAGAAGTTTTACCTCTAATGTTTTCTGCTCTGTTTCAGTCATCCACTTTAAAGTGAGACTTGGCCTGCATGTGTTTTCATGTCTTGGAATATGTAATTTATGCAAATATATCAGAATACATATTAGAGAACACCAAAAAAAATCCTTTATGTATTTATGTATTATGAGTCACATTCAGCACTGATTTAAGAAGATAAAAAATAGTTTGGAGTCATCATGTAACATGGATCAGTTTGGTTTACATTACATACATAAAATGAAAGTATCCTACACAGCAAACATGCCATACACTTGCTAGGAAATGAAAATCTCTTTTTGGATCCAGTTTAAAATCTTCATGCAAATTAAAAATTTTCTTCAGTCTTTTATCTGCATCACATCAAAATATCAATGAAATATGCATTGCCTCTCCACTACAGGGAAAGATCTTATTTGTTTCATATCAAAACTTCTGTAAATGTTTCAATGTTTATGCCAATAATGTAATTGATTTTTTTTTATTTTAATCCTGAAGCAATTATAAATGTTATGTAATAGAAACAAAATACCAATCCCAAGAGTGGTTTAAAGGTTCTCCAAGACTTTACAACAATTTATGTATGTGATAACTGTAAATAAACAGAAGAAAAATCTAAAGATCTTAAGCATTATTGTACTGTGAAAACAGTTACTGCCTAAACAAACTGAAACAGACTGCACAAACTTTATTATCTCAACCTGATGATATCACTATATATTTAAGGATAATACTTTTATTCTATATCCCCATAACAGGTAGGCTTTTAGCCTGCCTAGTTAAAAAACACAAGAGCCACATCAGGAAATGAGCACCCTGCAAGGTTTTGTGAACTCCTGCACCCAGAAGATTGAGACAGCAACTTCAGTGATTTTTTTTTTTGTTCAGATTTTGAAAAGGAGGTCAGCGCTACTAATGAAGGCTGTTTGTATACCAAATTCTAGTACAACTAGAAAATATTTAGCACAATGAGTTCAAAAGGTAAAATACAAATCTTTTATTTTCACAATCACTGTCTTTGTCTTCTCTTTGTCCTAGCTCTTCCGCAACTCAGCTTATTCCACTGATTCCTGCACTTTTTCCTTACATCTCGAACACTTTCCTCAGTAGCACTGATTGTTTCTAAAGTGTCCTTGTTTCAGTAGTTTCTTCCCCTTTCAGGATATGAAGAAATTTGTTTGTTGAAATTGCAGGACCAGACAAGAAAAAAATACAATTAGAGAAAAGGAAAAGATTGTGACAGAAATCTGAAGAGATAAATCAGCCTAGATAATATCTCTGTTTACAGAATAAAACAGATCTTGACTTCATTTCTCCTTATTCATTCTCAAATATGAAACTCATTCTCTCATATAAAACTGTAAAAAGAAGAACTGAATCATTATCAAAACAGGTAAGAAAACAGAAAGGAACATCTTAGAAATACATCTTAAATTTATGCTCTTTTTAACTGTACTTTGATAAAATCATAGCTGAAGTGGTCCTGATCTGACTTTTGCTTTTTTTGCAAAAAAACACCAACTCAACCAAACCCAACCAACCAATCAACCAATCAAAATGAAAGAAAATATAGGTATGTTTGCATGGGAAAATGTAGGAAGGTTCACCATTAGGTCCAGTGGTTTGAAAGATGATCATTTTTCTATCCTACTTTACTATATCTTTCATCTATAAAAGAAGACACCACTATGTAACACCACACTCTTCATAGAGGGGATAAAGTTGCATCAATGATCTTATCCTATGCTTAATTTCAATTTCTCAAAATATTAACAGTAAAGAAGACATTTCTAAGTCCAGGACTTGCCTCACAACTCTTGCACAGTGTGCTAAATTTGTTTTTCAGGTTAAGAACAGGAGGGAAAAGAAACCCAAGGGAAAGCATTCAGAGAAACTGCTTTAACCCTATCAGCTATTTTTGGATGTTCTGTCTTGGTACAGCATTAAGGGTGGCATTGTACAGTCCCATTATACAACAGATGTTAAATGCAAAGTAAAAATTCAGTTGTAAATGATTGATGGTCCTCTTTACTATTTCAAAATACGCCCTGATTATTTATATAGTTTTGGTCACTGCTTGAAAGAATTATATAAACATAAACAATTAATCCATTTTTCAATGGCTTTTGTGTGTAATGTATTATGTATGTTTTTACATTCTTCTGTGTAAAAGGCCCCGGTGTACAAGAAATGTTTAGAGTTTTGAGTGCTCCACCCAGTCCATATGGTAGGTTTGCTCTGTGTGTGAAACCTACCTTTTTCCACCAGGTCCATATGGCAGGCTTAAGCTAGCCAGGGCCTTCTATCCTCCACAGGGGCCATATGGCAAAGAGAGCTCAGTGAACACTCATTGACCTTCTATTAATATTTTACATTTCTCTAGCACATACAGACATATATGAACTCATCATTTGAGCAGGGAAGTGTTGGTTCCTGAAACTTCTTTAGCCACATAACCAATACACCTATGACAATAGGGAAATAGATGTGAAATTTGGTTTTTCAGTTTTATTAAAAAGCCTGAGAAGTCAAATGTAAAATTTATAAAATCATTTGATAAACTCATCTAATATTTTAAATATTTTGACAGATTATTATTTAATTATGTTAACAAACTGGTACACATTAATACTGACATTTCACTACTAGTTTTTAATATTACCTTACCACAATGGAACCAAATCCCTTGAGCCCACCTGCTAACAAAGGATGCATGCTATAGATACTGAAAGTATTTGTTTAAAGTTTGAGCTCTGTGCTGCCCTACTAACAGCATGTTTTGAGCAGGCTACTGCTCTCTTTCTACATATAAGCAAACTGGCAATAAACCAGAGAAAGAGTTACTCTATTGACAGAAAACCACACGTAGAGAGATAGCAATCTACAAGCCACATGTAAATAAGTTACTATTTCTTGCAGGCACAATACCTCTACCTTTAGTACTGAAGTAAAAGGAAGAGAATATGGTCTCAGAGCCATACTATCTCAGACTATCTACCTTCTACTGCCTGTACATTTCCTGAAACTGTAGAATCAGATGTCAGAACATGAGTAAAACAGTTGCACTGGGTTGGATGACAACGAACGCGGATTTAAAATTAAATGAAAAAAAAAATGGCATCTTTAAATCATAATCTGTACTTTCAAAGCAATTATGCTAAAACTGATACATTGTTATAATGTTTACAACTTAATCCAAAACTTTGCTGTAATTCTGAAGTAATTTAGGAACCCTTAGCAGCAAAGATGGAAGCAATTTGTAACATGTTTATGGAAGTTTTATTGTACTTAGACTCTGATTGAAGAAATGAACCAATATTCCCCAGTAGTAGAAATTTTACAAACAAATTTTACTTACTTGAAATTCAGAACATTAGGAAATATAAAAATGATAATATATTGTTTTTATTCACAGGATTTATAGTGCTTTCATCTGGTTTCCTCTTGTTTCAGTTCATGTAAATAACCTCTAGGTTGTCACATGAATATTCAAATATCGCAAAGAACTATCAGTGTTGAAAATAAATATCATAAAGAATTCAGAACAAGTATGCATGTACATGCTCTCATAGTTTATTTTTGTATATAGAATTTATGTTTTGCTCTGCAAACAATCAATAAAACATGGAAGAGTTTTCCACGAGGGATTTATCTTCTCATTTCAAAGGAGCCAAATAACAAGAAGCATTTTAAGAAACTAGAAGTATTTTATTAAAGATTAAAAAAGGCTAACTACTAAGTTCATGCCTCTTCCTCCTATCTTCCTTCTTTTGATCATTGCCAAATACAGCTAAATAAATGCGGAAAAAAAAAAAGGATTAATTAATTTCAGGGGTTATGAAACATGACCCCAAACACTTTTGATTCTAACTTTCACTGTAGGAAAGGCATAGTATATAGCTTTAGTATTCATTTATCCCTTTTGTTTCAGTAGCTCTTTTTTTGATAGATTCTCTATATATTGTCTTTTTCATGTTCTGCTTCTAATTTACAATGTATAGGTACAAACTTCTAATTCTGAAGGATCTGTCTATCTGCATAATTGCTCACAAAAGTAGATATGCAGAGTTCACTTTGTGGTCAGTAGGGTTTCGGGAGTGCCTAAAAGACATGAAGGGTAGAATTCCACTGTCTAGATTATCCAGTCTGCCATGGAAGCAGCACTCTACAAACAGGGACCTAAATTCTCAACACAACAAAGAAGAGAAGGTAGGTACCCATCAGATGCATCTCTTAGACAGTACCCAAATTTTAGCACCAAGATTCCCCATTTTGAGGCTTCCACATGCACCATCTTCATTCCACGAATTATGCAAAGAACTAAAAGGACTATTTTAGTTTAGAGGCCTATATTTCTACAGTATAGATCCCACTATACAATTTGGAACATAATAAAATGGAAGATGCATTTTTAGATTGATAGAACTATCAAGTGTTCATTTGTTTAATGGAATTTAGAGATAGAGAATCTAGTCATAATTGAAATTACTATACTCCTAAGATCCTTGTCATGTTAGTAGAGCTCACAATTTCAAAGACGTTCTTATAAAAGTATAAATTGTAATCTTATGCTTTGTACTTTCTTACTGAATCAGCAGTTTTCTCTTTTTGGAGTACATGTTAAATTAATTGATCATCTCAATTAGATTATTTATACATACATATAAAGCAAGAAAAGCCACGAACCTGATTTCCTAAATATAATTCAGTGGGATTTTGTTAAAGTTTAGATGTATAGATTTGTATTTGAAATCCTGTGAAGGTTACAGGGTGAAACCTTCCAACAATATCTCCAAGTCTTCAGGGACCAAATCCCATTACGTGGAGTTCAGTGAAGAGGGTAAACACTGCCATAAAGAAATACAAATTGCACATATTTCCCATTTAGCCAGTGTCACAGAAGTTCACCATTTAGAATTCAAACCAGTTAGGACTTATTCTTGGAGGTCAAGTACCTTGTGAACCTTGTCATCTCACTGATGACATCATATCCCATCCATCAATTCTTTCAGGAGCACACTTGCCATCTGCTCAGCACGCTATAATAACTTATTAGACATATTCACAGGGTAACAATCTGTACAATGACACTGTTATCTTAATGCTGGCACACAGAGAGATAGTAGCCATCGTTCCCCTGTCACAGCACAATTACTCTACCTTCTAACTTTAAAAGAGAAGTTACTTTGATATTTTAACTTACTGTTAAATCACTCAGAAAAGAACAAATTCTCATCAGATATGTTTAAGGCTTTATGGAGCTTTTTTACTGGACACTAATAAAACAAGGCTACAGCACAAAGTAACAAGTTTAATTTGATACAACTACTTTGTACCTTGAAAGTTTCTGCAGTCAGGATCATTCGTTAGAGTGCAAAATAAATAAAACCACCTACTATACAACCAGCAACAAAATCCAACTTAGTCTTTGCAAACAAATTGATCTTCTAAGTCTAATATTACTTTTTATCTACCAGTCTTAAACATCTATTCTTTCTAACAGCAATTGCTAGGTAGAAATAAAATATGCAGCCGAAATGCTAATACTAAGCCTTATCACTTTTTGAAATCTAAAAGCAATGTCAAATATCATAGATGTCTATATATATTTCTGCAGCTTTCATAAAGCATGTTAATACCGAGCATGCTTAGCACAGCTGTTGTCACAGCACTTCTGACTTAATAGAAGTCCACTATAAATCTCCCTCGACCTCAAAAAATATTTTCATAAAAAGGGCAATATTTATTTTGCATTACACAGAATTCATCCTCTGTTCCTTCCTTTGGCTCGTCATTTATTCCAGCTTACACTGTGATCAACATTGTACTAAAATAAAGTCAAGTACAACAGCCGCTCTCTGCCCATCAAAACTCACAGACGTCTGCCAAGCACTTGTAACAGCTGGTGTTACATTAATTAGTTTAAACTATTTATTTCATCCATCTCCAGAGCAGATTGAGCAAAAACATTAGAGATTATTCCAGCATCTGTAAGTGCCCTGCAAACATCAACCAACCAAAGTTAAAATATTAGTCGTTAACTTACAGTATATGTAAGACTCTATACATTTATTGTAAATAATAAAAAAAAAATGCTGTTTAGCATAGCTCTAGGAAGTTTTCTTTCATTGCCTTTTTAAAAATCTGAGTTTAAACTTTTATAAGACTTTGTGCCCATAAAGTTTCTTTCAAAAAAAAAAAATATTACTAGAAAGCTATTATAATTCCTGGCAGCATGGACCATTAAGCAATATATGACAGGGACTGGGTGACTCAGTGGATTAGTCAGAGGTTTTATGTCCACTGTTGGAATCCAGCCCTAAATACGGTGATCAAAACAGTGTTATCAAACGGTTGTAAAAATCTCAATTAAAAGCACTCCTATAGCATCTACTAAGTTTTTAGTGGACAACATAATAGATCTTTCACTATTGACAGAGTTCTCACAACTATCTTTTTTCTTTTAATAGGCTGAGAATGGATGCTGGCAAAAGAACGTTGATTATAAGAGGTCCTAATGCCACATTCCCTACTGAAATGACTCAGAAACAGGAACCAATGCAAGGATGGCAGGAGTAGGCTCACAGCCACTGTCCGTAGGCTCACCTCCATTAAAAATAAAAAGCTTCCAACCTTGCTCAATGAAATACTTAATGTGAGAATACTTATTTTTAATGCTTAGGGCTGAAAAAGGAAATCAAAGTCCTGTGCAAATGCTTAAAGGGTAACTCCTTTCTCAAAGAATTAATCTGTAAATAAACACAGAGGGAAACAGAAGCACACTGTTGTGCTTTGCCCAAAGTCACACAACAGGTTATTGGCAAAGCCTGAAAAACAATCTAAGTCTCCTGACTCTCACCTCGCTCAGGTATATTGCTTCATGAGTTTTCCCAAATAACATCAAAATCCAGTAGCTCACTTGTAGAATAAAAAAGCAGTTTCATGCATATATGAAGTTTATCAGATTCTTAGAAATTAATGTCCTCAAGACTGATGTGATTATTTCTTTTTTTTTCAGAATTATAACATGAAAATGTATATTGTAATAATGATTTTAAAAATGCAGTTATTGAAATAAGCATTAGATTTAATTAAATGCAGCTAAAAAATAATATTCTATTTTATCAGTTTGGAAAGCTATAGCTACCCTCAAAACATTTGCATTTGCAAACAAAATGAATTAACAGATTCTGTTTCACTATCTGAACAGTAAAGTGAAAAAAGCATTCTGACACTTATGTTAAGAAACAACACTGATTCTGATCCTGTGATACTCCATTATTTAAAGCTCTGATTGGCATGCTATGGCTTCCTATGGCCACGTAGAAATGACTGTAAGTGATGGAAACTAAAGTAAAACCTATCATCTATATTCACTTTTCAGACCTGTCCTTTCTCCATGAAACAAGATTTTTTTCTCTTTGCTTCATTCATTACATCTCTTTTTCTGCATGTGTGTATGTGAATATATGTGTATGCATGCATGCATGCACCTATGCATATATTCAAGATACTTACTGTGATTTTTACCACCCACTGCACAGTGGCTCCTCTTACTTACTCCCCCAGCCAAAAGGCAGGGGCATAGTTAATGCCAAACTTGCTCCAGACCATGCAAGTGAAAGTGCCAAAGCATATATAAGAATGGCCTCCTCAAACAATACTAACAGCTCTTTTTCATGCTCCCTCAACAGACAGCAAGAGACAGACACTTTTCTATTCTTAGGTTCCTAGAATTTATAACATGCTACATCTGCCACATATCTGTTGGGTTATGTGGGTTCTGCTATTCAATTATCCTTTTTTTTTTTTTTTTTTTTAGTACAAGGACCATTGTTGAAATAACTAGTTGGAAAGCCTGTTCGTAAAAGGCAAAACTCACAACAATCACAAAACTTCTGATCAGATGAGGCAGTGTTCTGACTTAAATCCTCTCTTAGAAAAAAAATTACATTCCCCCCAGTTCTTCTCACTTCTAAAAAAATAACCTAAAAAGGTATACCGAATCTCACCACAGACTACAGAACACCTGATTGTTTAACAAATGTCCTACAAATGATTCACTTTAAAAGCCTATTTTAACTAGGGTTCTTAACTAATGCTGACCACCAGGTTCTGTTTTCATTTACACCACAACTGAGGCATAAACCAAGGCAGCAGGGCCCCTCACAGAGACCTCAACTTTGCCTTCAAATTGAAGGAGTAAATTTCATTACAAACTCTCTGTGTATAATAGATTTCTTGTATTCTCATTTTTTTTAGTTAGTATTGCATGCTTGATTTTTATTTTCAAAATACAACTCCAATACAACTCCATTCAACAGAAAAATGTTAACAAGCTTCCAGTTCAATATTTTGCTTTACCTCTTGCAGCAATCAGTTTAAATGTATAAAAGCTACTAGCCAATTTAGATTTTCTTTTTTTTTTTTCCACTATTTCTTTTTCATTGTAAAATTCCCCTTTATGCAATAGCAAAGTTAATTGCTAAACTTTGTTACAGAACCCTTTGTTCTTGCTGAAGTCACTTTGCTTGTCTCTCATACTGTAAGGACACCAAATCCTAAAAGCTGGCAAGAATGCATATGTTTATTTCACCATTGCTCTGCAATTACTGAATGCCACTTAATTATAGCAACAGATGCTCGAGTGTAGGAACCAGAAAAATCAAACGCCTCATTTCCAGGTTATTTTTTTCCATTGCTTCTGCCAACAGCAGATGTGTGAGCCCCTTGTGCTCTGGCGTAAATACTTATCAAATCCTAACAGGTCACCTATGTCACAAACAACATTTCAGATGCAACTGTTTCACCTGATAATAGGCTCTGAAAATAAAACTGTGAGCTGTAAATACAATGTATTCGGAATGAAATGCCATAATGTGAAATTGCTTTTTCTCCAGCTACAACAGAAGTCCTTGACAGTTTTTGGCAGTGATAAATCACCCTCCCATTAATTGTCTCCTCTCTCATTGTGAGGTGAGCTGCTAAAAGGGGCAGTCAACAAAAATGACTTAAAGGACAAATTTTGGCAAAAAGACAATGAAGAAATCTGTCATTGCTAAGCCTCCAGTAAACTGTCATGAAACAATCAAAATATATGTAGCTGAAGTGTTTATGTCTTTGTTAGAAAGGTTATAGGATGACAAGTTTATAGTTAAAAGACGAAGCTTAGAGGGACCAAACTTGCAGGCCCTTGAGTCACCATTTCTCCATGTGTTCTTTAAAATGGTATGCAAAGCCTATTAGGGCTTCAGTTTACACAGTGTTTGATAGTCTTAACGACCTTATTTTCTGACTCTTCTACCCCCTCACCCCAGACAACAGAAAGTCCCTGTGAAGGCGGGGCACTGGCTATAGTAATTCTTGTCCCCAGTCTGAAGATCCTACCTTTCAGTGATTTAAGCCCGAGAAAAAGACACTGAGCACTGCACAGCCGCCGACCTTTCCTTGTAACCCCTCCAGCTCCTGGTGTGTTAATCTGAGCAAGACCCTCTCACTGAGTGGTTTCCATGCACCAAGAAGCAGCTTTTGCTTCCTGTAGAACAGGCAATACTGCCAGCACCCACACACGGGCCCAAGACCGAGGCGTGTGAAACGATGTCTGCTACCTTCTCCTGAGAAATGACACTCCCCATGAATCACGTCACCTAGCCTGGCTCCGATCTGCAAATAACTCTTCCCCTCTGCAACTCTTCTACAGACAGAACTAACCAGAAGCTCTTGCCTCAGGATTCCGCTCTGTAGGAGAAAGACTTCAAAATTTGGCAATAGTTTAGCTCATTTTTTTTTATTTTTTTAGGGCTGCTAATATGTAAAATGTAGGGAGATGGCTACCAGTCTTTCCTGCCCTCAGACTGCCTCCACCTCTAGGGCATTCAAACAGCAGCAGATGGTATGTTTAAAGACCACAGGTTATCCCTTCATGTAGGAGGGATAGAGGATGCTTGTCAGATCCACACCTCCAGAAAGGGCAACATTTCTCCTTCTAGAAACAACATGGTGTAGTCACTTTATAATTAAGGTTGTTGGTTTTTTATTATTTCATTTGATGAGACTGGGAAGAGAAAGTATTCTGAGGAAAAAAAAAAAAATAAGAAGAAATTTCCGTTTACCTGTCAGCAGATGGTTGGAAATTTACCATAAGCAAGGTTAGAAAATGATTTGTTACTAATATGCCTGTCAAGGGCAACGTCTGGAGTTTGGTTTTATATTTATGTTTGTAAGAAAATTACAATATAAATATAAATGAGTTGCATCAGGTATTTAAACTAGACTGGACAGGGCACTAGAAAATATATGTCGGGAACATTTCCCGCACCAGCAGGAAGATGAACTAGGTGACCTAGCATGTCTTTTCCACCACAGACTCCTTCCATTTCTGTATTAACTGAGGATGATTGATACCAAATATCCCTTTATGCTACTACCCCTTTTCATTTTGCTGTATACTTATATGCTTTCTGGGGGAGTTGATATTTTAGGAGAACAGCTATGGGGAAGTACTGAAGGGGATTCTTCATTTGGATGGCTGAGAACTGAGGAAGGTCACACAATAGCTTGTGTAGCCATAGCAGCTTTGTTGTCATGGCATGAGAATCCTTCGCCAGCTCTTCTACTTTTACAAAGGAGCAGTCATCTAACATTGTGAGGTGTTTAATGTAAAGCCTGCTTTTTTGACATGGTTATCACAAGCTATTTTCTGTCTAGACATTTACACAGACCTTGTGTTATCCGTGATTTATCCCCAACTCATGTTCCTCAATTGTGCTTAAACATGGTTATAGTTGTAGTAAATCATACGTTGAAACACAAAAACTAGAAGGAAGGAACCATATAGTTACCACTAGCACTGGAACATTAAACAATAATACTCCACTGAGCACCAGCACCATCAACAAGTTTCTATCAGCCTGGTCCTGCAGTCCTAACACAGGTATTTCCTTTCCCCTCATCTCCATCTTTCATTTGGAACTCTTTCAACACTTAAGGACCATATTATAGGGTCTCTGCAGTCTGAGAATTATAACCAGCTCAAATTTAAACAACCAAACCAACCAACCAAAAAAAGCCCAAGTCTTAACATTCACTTTGGAAGAATAATCTGAATTTTGCCAGGAAATTACACAGCTTGTCTTTCAAACAGAAAAAAACCCCCGATGTGACAATGTCTATATGAACATTATATTAAAAACTAAGAATAATCCAAAAAACAGGTGGAAGTCATTTCAGGAAACAAGGACTGTCTTCTGAAAGAAAATGTAGACTAATCAGGAGAAAACTGAGAGATTTCAGAGATTCCTAGGTATGCTCTAATCGAGTGTGACTTAAATTTTGATAAATGTACTCTGTGTACATAAAACATCTCTTGAATGACAGAAAAGCAGAAGAAATAAAGTGATTGAAGTTTTTTGTTTTCCTTTTTTTTTTTTGGTGATGAGCCAGTTTGAGAGCTTACTGTGAGCATATGGAGATAGCATATTTGCAAGTCCATCTCTGGAGGATTGCAAAAGGCCCTTAGCTTGTGAAAAACAGCAATGTTATTTTTTTTAACGTTCCCTATATTTAGAGATTAAATCGCTCACTGCACAAACCCATTTGGAACAGGCGAGAAGGTGAAAAGGATAATCAGTACAGTCACTGGTCCGTGTTTCCTAAACGCTTTTGAAAACATTACTGTGTGCAGGCATAAAATTAGCGGCAGGACCTTAAAAAGGCTGGCATTTAGCATGACTTTTTGGAAAGTGACACCCTCATTTTTTTCTTGTAGGATATCATTAAATTTCAATCGCCCTATGGCAGTGCCTTTCCATTAATAACCAATTCACTGTGTCACTTTGGCTCTCCTTTGAAATAATGAGCCTTTGCTTCGCTTTAATAAATTTAAACATATTCTCAAGGCCAGGGAAGATAGGAAACCGCAGATGGGCTGAGAAAAACACGATTCATAAATCCTTAACTGCCTGAGATCGTTGAGAGCAAAACAAAGTAACACTCGTAAAATATTAAACAATCCCAGCTGTATGAGTGAAGCTTCATTAACAAAAATGGACTATTTACTGCCTTCAACAGAGCCTGTGGGTGGAAAGATTCAGAGAAATCTTCTTTAGAAAAATACTGTCATCCTCATTTTGATTCTTTAAGCAACTGATGGTATGGTAGATACTTATTTTGCATAGCCATATGCAGAAACATTTTAGCAGAAAATTAATGATACTCTGATTACATTAAATACCACAAATCATGCTTCACCATATAAGCAGGAGTGAAAGAAAACAGAGAAATTCAGCAGATATTTTATCCTTGAAGAATTCACATGCCAATAGAAGTAAAACATGACAAACTTTATTTAAATCATAAGGGACTTCTCTAGCACTCTGAAGTAAACACAGCAATATGAATAACAGCAGAGAAGACAAGCAATGCCATTGCTTCTGCTGGGAAGGTTTGGCAATTTATTCTGTGATATTATAGTTCTTCTTGCTTTAACCTTTATTAACATGCAGCTGATTTTGTTTATATATCTATCTGGTACAAAAAAAGAAAAGCCTTTTTTTCAGGCTTTCATGTCTACTAATTGTTTAAATTTGACCAGAGTTCTGTTCTTCCTTCTGAGGAAGGCAGGCTCTGACTCTGGTTTTAAGTACACAAAGCTGGATACTTAGATTCATGAAGCTGATTTTATGCTGCCCAAATAACATACATACACAAACTCCAACTGAATTAACCAAAGAAATTGTGAAGACAGCTCTCGCCTCTCGGGTCTGGCTCTCACTCCATCAGTTCTTTGCTCTACCTCCGTGCCAGTCCTGCCACCTCCCCCTCCTCACCAGCTCTGAGGCACTGGGGACCCTCCTTTCCAGTAGCACAAGCTACAACTTCTACATGCACCCCCAAGAACAGCAACCTTTAATGCTCCTAAATCCACTTTCAGGCTTTGCTGAAACTTAAATTAAAGCTAACGAGGTTTATTTATTAATACAAATTTGGAAGATTAGGAAAACAGCCATAAGGATAGCACAGAATTTTTGAAGTGTCTACAGAAAGAGTAACCTTTCATGGTATCATGGAGGGTTTTTTTTAAGCCAAGAATTGCACACAAGTTTAAAGAAGAATAGAGATCAGTGTCAGTTTACTAAATGCTAAGAACCTGGAAGCTCTATCTCTAAAGACAAGTTGACAATTGAGTGGACAGAATGTCAATACTTCAAACATTTCAAGGGTAAAAATATTGCTTTTTACAATCTGTGTCATATTTAATGCAAGAGAAGAATTTAGATTTTTGTTTCTTTTGCTGGCTGTCAACTTTTTTTTCTTTTAATCCCAGTGATGAGCATAATTAGAGTATTTAACACAAATACATGTGTGTTTTTTTCCCCCCAAGGAACAATAGTTTCAGCCTAAATGCAAATATGAACATAATCATTTTTGTATTTTAGTTTATAAACACTTTAAGAAAAACCCAAACCTTCAACATTCAGTTTATTTATTTCAAGATGTTTCTCTTATCTGTGAGAACCATTATCCTTTCTTAACACTTGAGGGGGCATTTTGACCCCTGCAGAGGCATTTCTCTTTCCTGTTTGAAAGCCTAGAAATGCACTTAGCCCTCATGGCTCCACTGCCTTCAGTGGAATCCCTGAGTACTGCTCAGGAGTTATCACCCCATAATCATTAGAGCAGTCATTTCTGTGTTTAGTAGACCTTCACTATAGCTGATTTGTATAATCAGGGTTAATCTATTCTGATTGCAAACATCCATACCGTAAAGTTTGAATGAATTCACACCGATGCTCACTCAGTTCAGGATGCCATCAAGGCTTCCACAGAAATACGATGTGGGATTTTTGTCTGGTTTTAGGGGTGACTTGATCCAGCATAAGTAAAGCTGCTGTCCCCTTCCTTCCTTTGAGTTTGGGGAGAACTTGTTTTATCATCTATGCAAAGGAATAGGGTACAAAAAGCAGTGGTAAAGCACTAAAGCATTAACAGCAGCAGTGAGCCGGTGGCTCTAACACAGAGGTTACCTGTCTGCATGAAAGCAGCAATTAGGCTTTGTACAATAACGACCTCAGACAGACTCAGAAAACAAAACTGTATTTGCCTCAAAGATTTTAAGTGTGGGTAGTAGAAGGGTTTTTGGTGACAAATTGTCTAATCCAGTCCAGCAGAGAAAGCCTTTATTCTTTACTCACCGGGATTTGCTGCTACTGATTTTTGGCTTCTGCTTTCAGAAAAGAAAAGAAATTTTAAAATCTAATCCTATTGGAGCAGTTAGGAATAGTGTAAACCCCCCAAATTTCACAGTCACTTTCAAATTAAACAGTAAATGTAAGACAGTCAGAAATGCAAGTTTCCCTTTAAGCATACGTGAAAAAATTAGATCTATGAACGTAATTTTATAATGCCCCATTCCATTCCCCCTGCAAGGTTTTTTTTTTCTGTTACTGTAGAATTACTGCAGACAGAATGCTTCCCAATTTACAATCTTGTAAACTAATATACAGAATGGCAGGTAATGTTTCTACAGATTTTGGAATGTGATGATTACAAATCACTGATGTGCTAGTTGTGCAGGTGCCTTTTTCCAAATACTTTGGTGTAGGTACTATCCATGTAAGATTCCATTATGGAGAGTGTCTATCAGAATAACTTACTGGGGTATTTCTGGTCTAAATACCCATCTACTCATTACTAAACTGAACTCACTAACTTCATTCTCAAAAACAACCAAAGAGACAAAGGTAATGACTTTTGGCAACTCTCAGTTTGCAATAGGTTGAACTGGCCACTTAGAAGTGAAAAAAACCCCACCAAAAACAAGTCCTCTATGCTCCATTACCAATGCTTTGAACCATCCAGTCACATGGATTTTGATGTTTTGAGAGGGTGAAAAGAATGCAGATTGGCATGAGAATACCACATTAATTCAGCAGTTAAATGGTTCTTTGAGAAGATTCACTGACAGAAAAAAGCAAAGCTGTCTTTCTAAGCCCTCATCCTCTTTGGGCCTATACACATTTTCTCTGAAAAGTTGATTCTTTTCCTTCTTCCTTTTTTTTTTTTTTTTTTTTTTTTTTTCCAAACAGCCTTTTATCATCTAACATGTGAAACAATTGTAATGTGAAGCATGTGAGCAGAGAGCCTTTGCCACTGGGCCCTCATAAATCTTGCCAGTTCCCAGTGAACAACACCAAATATTTGCAGCTGAGGAACATTTGGTCTGGCTTAAATTAACATATCTCAGCAGTCAGAAGTCATTAAGCTTTGCCAGTGATTTGAAACCATTTTTCCATTTCAAAAGCGACACTGGCTGTTACTTATTTTTCTGGATGAAGAAGGTGGTAAGGAACAAAAGCAATGAAATGAAAATGGGAGATACTAATGAAAAAAAAATGATAAAAGGGCTTTGAACTGCCTTTGGTAAATTTGTTATTAAGACTCCTTTTAAATAGCAGAGCACTTATGTATAAGATCAAATAATAATTCAAGATGATACACATTAATTTCAGTGGCAAATTATATTATTTAAAGGCTGTGAAAATGTATACTTATTTTCTTCCTTAATCCCTTGTGAATATAGGCATATCAATTTAAAAGCTGATGACAGCTTTAAATGAAAAACAATAATCCAACCTTTTTCAATTAAAGGCTCGGAGTGGATTAAGTACTGGAGTAAAGAAACGTGCTGTTGTGCTTTTCAAAGATCACTTCTGATACAGCCTGTTCAGATGCAGAGGGCTGGACAAACACCTGAGATCTGAAAATAACATAGTCCAAAAAAATTACAAGCGGACAGAAGAATTATTTGCTTTAACGCAGGTAAAATGGGAGTTTAGGTCTTCCAGACTTGTTATTTCTGTATTATTTACATGACACATAACTGCTGTTCAGTTGGTAAATAAGTCATCATCTGAAAGATGATTCATGAGAGCCACCCAAGGCCTGACTTGTCAGAAAAAAACCCCAAACACTTCCCTACATTTATGCTTACTAGTCTAAAATTATACAACTCTGTCAGAAATCATGTCAAAAATGTTTCATTACAAACTCTGAAAGCTGTTTGCCAATTTAAAACAAGATAAATATTGCAAGAGATTTTGATATGTACACTGATTTTGATATGTACTGATTGCAATGCAGTTATGATTTCTAACTTCAACAGCTAATCTGAATGTACTTATTCAAATTAATGGTAATTATAATTTTTCAGCCTCCAATTAGTTCTACTGATAAAGTTTTAATACACTTGAATGTTTACGACCTTACTTTGAGAAGATACTGACTTACACTCAAAAGTGCTCAAGTTTATGAAGCACTACTAAAGACAACCCTTCCATTTGAGAGCTTTCTGAGATTTTCAAACTTTTTTTTTTTTACTCTCTGCAGCTTTAGTAAAATCAATTCTGCGTAAAAAACTCAGATATTCTATTAACCAAACTTAAAAGACAAAGTGTTCTAAAAAGAAGACATTTATTGTCAACTCAGTATGAAAGGCTGCCAGGATAGCTATATAACCAACTAATTTTCTAGGTGGGCCTTTCTTTAGGGATTTTATTTTAAAAATAGTAAGTAATGGTAATAAAAAAGTATTCTACAAAAAGCTTTTGAAAACAGAAATGGTCTGCATTATCAATGCTATGTAAAAGGAATTCTGTGATTCCTATATTTGAACAGAGAGAAAACCATTGTATACAGATACCCAAATGTGAGAAAGAAGACCAGAGTGCTTGGGAATATGAAAATATTACAGTAAATGTATTCTCAGATAAGTGGTTGTATTTTTCTTCTCCCACAAGAACACAATATAATGAAGCAAGTATGTCATTTATTCACTGCTTTTCTTCAGGTGATGTTATAACTGAAAAATAGCAGAGGAAAATCTTTATCATGTTTTCTTCCATTAATTACTGTTAACATTTCCTTACCATTTTACACGATCATAGGACAGTTGAACCTCTGGAAGGAACCTCTGAAGACCACTTAGCCCAGCCCAACTCATGACTGTCCAGCTGGCTTTTAAGTAGTTCCTTGGAGAGTCTCCTCTGCCTCTCCTCAACACCCTCAAGGTTTATAAAGTCTTCTCGTATGTTCTGATGTAATTTCCTGTATTTCAGTTTCTGTCCATGTCCTCCTTCTGTCCTTTCACTATTCTTTTTCCCAAGCCATTCCACTATCCTCTGTCTATGGTCTAATCCATTTGACAATAAGCCATGTCATCCTGCACTGAAGAAATAGAA
Source organism: Poecile atricapillus (assembly GCF_030490865.1). Classification (NCBI taxonomy): domain Eukaryota; kingdom Metazoa; phylum Chordata; class Aves; order Passeriformes; family Paridae; genus Poecile; species Poecile atricapillus. The sequence continues at coordinate 51,418,423 of NC_081249.1, read as the reverse complement.
CAGGTCTGCAAAGCTCCCTCACATCACACAAAGTCACCCTGTATGCAGAGGTCTATTTTTGCAGTCAAAAGTCATAAACCATTTTTCAAAACCTACAAGCTAATTTCATGGGGAAAACCAAGTGGGACAATACCTTAAAAGATCAGGTTTGAAGGCATGCACCAGCTTGTGGAAGTCTGTTTTGTGCTCTACCCACTTTCTATGTAACCCTGCATGTTTAGACTGAACTAAACTGATACGAATGAATGCTGTTTCAAAGCTAGTTTGAAAGGTGGAGAGTCTGGAAGAGCACCATATCACATCACATCTGTACATCAAGGTAAGGAAGAGAATGATGGAAGCATACAGCCAATCAAGTTTATCTATCTAGAAATCAAGTTTATCAATCTAGAAGTCAAGTAATCACATGCATAGATATTTAGCCAAAATATGACTGCTTTCCAAGATGTGCTTTTCCAAGATCTCCAAACCTGTCATCGTAAGTCTTTGGTGAGACAGAGCTGCTGTGTGGGTGCTGAGCATCTTCTTCTAAATTTAATCCTAGTTTTCATCAACTATTTACTTCAGAACTCCTTCCTTTTAATCTCTTTTTCCCTAGCAGGAAAAAAAAAAAAAATATAAATTAAAGGACAACCAAGCCTACTCTGTTCTGTATTGAGGAAATGTGCAATCAATGAGAAGAGAATCAGTCCCGCTATTCCCTAGAGAATACTTCTCAAGCAGGTCAGCCCACCATCTGGTTAGGTATGGGCTACAAACTGGCTGTAGTAGTCAGGGATTGTCCTGCAAAGGGCTCTCTAATTGCTTATGAAGATGCATATTTTTTTCTCTCCCATGTCATATGGTGAGGTCAGGCTTTCAGAATGTTCACTTTCCTTTCACAGCTTACTGGGCAACAATATTCTGGATGCTGCATTTCATATAAAACCCATGGATGTTTAAGACAATACATGTAGTATGATTAGATTTGGGTTACTTAACTAAATTTCCTAAACTCTAAACATGTCTAACCACTGTTATATTAGTGTACAACACAGATCCTCGTTCAGCAAGACTCAGACCTATTTCTGGAGCTGAAATAAATATCAAGCACAGAAGATACTCCTTGAGCCCTGTAGCTACAAGAAGTATTTCATGTGATTTATTATAGCATAAGAATATATGTAATGATGAAAATAAGTTGAGAAGTAGAGGATATGACTTCTTTTATCCCTTTGGAGACATCATAGCTATAACTTATGGGAAGACCAGTCTGGAGTGAATTGTGTGACTCTGTTATCAGCTGTGGGGTAAATAAAATAATACTCTATTTAATAGACCTGACAACAGCTATTGAATTTACATCATGAGATAAAGGCCACTTCTTTTAAAATGAGCTCACCAAAGCTGAAATTGGGATTAGTTAATAACTAAGATGTTCAAGTTTGAAAGAGTATCTATGGAATTCAAATGATTTCTAGTTCTCATTTTATATTTAGTGTTGGGTAGAGGGTTTTGAGCATTTTTTATCAGGGAATTAAATAATACTGTTGAATTGTGGGTTTGTTTGTTGTTGTTTTTTTATTCTCCTTCCCAAAAAAGAATATGAGAAAAGAGAAACAGAATGACAGCAATACAAGTTCAGACCTTAAAAAATTGGTACTAGCTAAATAATAGACAACATCACCAACTGAACTTTAACTTCTGCAGTATCATTGGAATTAAGCCATTTTAGACAGATGTTCATGGGTACAGATAATGCTTACAGAGTTCAGACATTTAAAATGCACTAAAATGAATGTTATTCTTAAAGGAATTAAAGCACTGCACAATAGTATTTCAATTCAAGTAAAGATTACAGTTTAAAAATTCCTTATGGAAGTACACAAGCAAATGACCCACTTAAACAATTTTGTGTCAACAGGAAATGAGTTAGACAATCTTTAATAAACACATAAAGAAGTGCTCTACAGATAGTTTTTAATTATGGAGAGCAACTCATTGAAGCATTAAAAGAAAATGCTAAAATGTACGTTTGGGGAAAAAGATCTTGGAAATCAGGTATGAATACATCTGTTTTCATCTGTCCTGGAAATATAGTAGGTACCTATATTTTTAAACTGAGCTTTAACATCTGTAGTCATTATTATATTTATGGATTCTATTTGTATTATTAAATGAGCTTAGTATTAACAGTAATCACGGTTTCATTTTGCTGTGCTAAAAAGAGAGTACAAACTTAAAGAAAATTTTAGAAAGTGAAGAGAAAACCATTCACAAAATTATTTTTCCACTTGTGTTAGCTTCAAATGCAGCTGAAATAATAGCATATATCTGAGGTGCATGATAGAATATACTTTCTCTTATTTGTACACTATAGTGAGCAGGAAAGTACATGACAGAATTAGATGCTATTAAAAGACCTGCAATTTTTCTATGAAATTCTGTTTTCATAATTCTGCTTTCAGGACAAAAAAATAAAAAAGCTGGAATCAAACCTCACTGTGATCAAGCACTCCCTGTTCTACAGTTCCACTAATAAGTCATTCTCCTACATTTCTAACAACTTCATTAGAGTGGCTGCTTTTCTTTCACAAGTATGAACCAGAAACTAAGTGGAAAAGAAAAAAAACATACCCCGCATAAAGGCAACTAAGAAGCTGTTCATGTGTTATGTAAAAAACATTTACAGAAAGAATTCTTAAAATAATTATTCGTGACTTCAGACTTTTCTCTCATAGATTAAACAGGTCTTTTAACCATTCCTTCACTATGCCTGAACAAGCTTAGTACAGAATACATTATTTTGTACAATTCACTACTTCTGGCATTTTAGTATTTTTAAGATTAAGAAAAAAATCGGTACAGGTTTCTTTTAGCTGAAAATAGAAGTACTATTTTAATATATCAGAGAAGCCATCTGTGGAAAAATAGTAGACTAACTTCTGTTCTATGGAATATTTCTACTACAAAGTTCTGTATTAAAATGGTTAACGTATCTTTTCCCCTCTATTTTTCCAGAAGAGCTCTAATTTAGATATGGAAATTTTTCAAACTTAAATCAACATTCAAAGAACTTGATTGAGGATGCCCAGTGTTAAGTCAGTACATCTCATATTCTAATTAAATTTTCATGCACTACTTAAAAATACTGTAATATAATATTAACAGCTAATTTAATAAATAAAATCTTATTTTTTTAAAAGTGACTTCATGGCCAGTGTTTACATTATTTCTCTACCTGTATATTGCAAATGAAAAAGCTGTATTGGGTATTTTTTATTGATCTTATATATTTTAATGGGCCCACACACATCTATACACACTCTTACACACACATACACACTCACACATACAAAAAGGTTGGCCAGGAAATTAGACATCTTATCTGTGAGCTTGCTAAATAAGGACCAATAACCTAGGTCTGCAGTAGTCTGTGTGATAACTGCTCTTACAAAATGAAATTTTGACTTTTTCACAGCTTAGCTACAAGTAGACACTATCAGCAAAACTGCATTTCTGTGCAATATGATGGGAAGTAAAAGATTTCAACATCTGACAGGAGAAAATGAACAACTGATAAACAATCTTAGAAATGTTCTCTCACTGCAAGGCATGCTTTTGATGATGATTTACATTTTTATTATTGTTGACTTTCAGGATGGGGCTGATGGTTGGCTAAACATACAATAACTGAAAGAACAAACCACATAAAATGAAAGCCAAATCAAAAGGAAAACATGACTGGCATCATCTGCTTTAAAAGCTTTTGCTCATTTTTCTCTTCATTTAAGTATTCAGTAAATGTAACAGGAACTCAGCACGTTGAGAAAAATAGCAAAAAAAAAAATCATCGTAGCTTTCAGATTCCAACATGGTAAATATTCCAATTCCTCTTCCACTTTTCTCCTCCCACTCAAGCATTACATTCTAATTCCTAATCCAAAGCACAATGAAGCAACTCATACTAACACTTAACGCTCATTCAGAGTCAACATTTGATGTTACACACCAACATGGGATTGTAGCTGTGGGGGAAAAGAAGTGTACAGCTTAGGAAAGATGACATTGCTGTAACATCAATGAATTAAAAAAAAAACCCTGCAATTGAAAAAGTGTGCAACTGTGAACTCTTAATTCTTTTTTGTTTCTGCACTGAAGGATAAGGAACAAAACAGGCAAAAATTGTTTGTTAATTCATTTAATGTGTTCAGTTGACTAAATAAATTGGAAGAAACAAAAGCATAAACAATTATTTGATTTTGTTTTGCTGTTTTGAAGAGAGTTTGGTGGTTCCTTTACAATCAATTCTTCATTTATATTAATTAAGATAGTGATCATTTTTAAAGCAGTGCTTTAAAAAGGAATGCTTTTAATATTTAAAAATAATCATTTTAGGTTAACCCAATGTTAATTTTACTAAATCCTCATTCCACCTGTAAATTCCAATTAAAATTTTACGTAATTGTTTCCTACCTGTTACTACTTAGTGCACAAATTAAACTGAAAATTTTATTAGCCACCCAGCTTTATCTTTTAAATTGAATCAAGTAAATTTAATAAAACTGGTTATAAATGAATGCACCCTCATCTTCCTTTGTTAAGATTTTAATTATAAAAAACTTAATGCTAAATAATCCAAAAGAGAAAAGAGGAACAAAAAAAACCCCAAACCCCCAAAAGTTGTTTCAGAATTCTGTGATGTTATGATTATTCTGGAAATGCATAGGACAAACCCAATAAGTGCCTATTTATTTCTTTAGGTATCTGCAATTAAATACTGCTCATCATACTTTTGCTTTTCATGTATGAATTTCATTCTTAGTCACACAAATTTATACTCACTGAATATATGGGATCAAGTTGTATCTACTTTTTTACAATGTTACATCACTTTAATCAGTGCTCAGAAGCACTGACACATAACTCAGCTCCTAGAAGCAAGGACAATGCTGCTGGAGTTTATCATACAAACTATTGGGATGACAGTCTAACGTAGACTTGTACTATAATTCTATGGGAAAGGGAAAAATGAGTAGTGAAAGTGGAAAGAAAACAATGAGGCAGTCTCTGTTATACAACCATGACACTGTAGATTATAGCTTACCAATAATTTTGAGATGTACAAATTTTATATGTCAGATAATATTTCTTATTTTTATGTCCATTAGATAAACTAGAACATAATTTATTGGTATTTACAAATAAATTCTAACTCAATTATTGTTTAAAACTAATCTTGACTTCAAGAAAAATAATTTCTATTCATTGCTTCATTGTTTTTTTTGAGTAAGTTATTAATAAGTTACCTCGAGTCTTTTGCCTCAAAAGTTACAATAGTAAAATCCTGTGTCAAAGAGAACAACAGAAAAACATTCTGTGCCATATTTCTAATGAAAAAAATCAGAACATAAGTTCAGAACTGATTTCTGTTTAAAAACAGGTAACCAAGGAACTCAATTGTTCAGTTTCTCTGCCGGTGTTCCTTTATTTTTCATACACCCCTGCCCAGACAATAGCTGAAACTGAAAATTTGAATGACAATTTACACAAATGCATCAAGCGTAGCCTGGGCATAAAACAGGCTAAGGATTTGCCAAACATAAAGTATGAAAACCAGATTTCCACTTCTTAGCTTCAAGGCCAGGCTGGACAGGGCATTGTGCAATGTGGTCTTTGAAAGTTATCCCAGCCCGTGGCAGGGAAGCTGGAACAAGGTATCTTTAAGGTCCCTTCTATAGCCACTCTATAATTCTACGTTTCTATTTTTAGTGTAAGTTTTCAAAGCTATTGACTGGCTTCAGCAACTGTTTTCTAATGGGTAATAATTGGGTAGAAGGGAATATCTGCAGTGCTAATGTGCGAGTATAATGAGGTAGGACTCTTAAGGTGAAATGAAACGAACAAGCCCCAGCTAAACGTTTTGTAGTAAATCCATTGGAAAATCTACAACAGTACACGGTTAGAAAACTTCCGTTTGAAAGACATCAAATTACTTGCAATCAGAAGCTGTAGAAAGAAAAGGAGTCCTTGGATTTGAAATGTGGGTCTTAAATATTTTTGATACTAAATGAAAGCAAGCAAAGTCAGGACTGCAAGGTAAGGTGACAGGATCATAGATACTATTTTGCTAGTATATGTTAATAAAGTCAAGGCTCGATATCCTTCCCTGAAACAAATATTATTCCCTTGTGTTTGAGTGTTGTAAAGCTAAACAAAAAGGCTGCAATTTGATCTCTGACCATGCTGTGAACATTTTCTTGTGCCCACATTATTTAGTGCTAGTACTTTCTAGAGCAGATGTGTTGTAGAGGGAGCTAATTGTAGCAGTCAAAACACAGCCAGGCTAAAAGCTAACAATTAAGCAGTCTGGACAATCAAGGATTCAGTGCTTAAGCTCACTCCCTAGATCTCTTTTATTTAGCAGAATTTATGGCCTGTTACATTGAGGCTTTGCTATGTAACAAAGGAGAAATGTGCCTTGGAAATGCAGCTAAAAAGTCACTGAAGTTTTGGGGTTTTTTTTAATGAGTTCATACAATGGAAAATGGACATGCTTTCACACCCACAAATCAGACTGCTGCAAACTGAACATATGTAGCTATTTTGCTTGAACTGTAGAAATTGTACACAGATGAAAATGTAAGTTTTCACTCAGGAAAAGTCTGTACTTCAGTATATTTCAGTTGAACAAAGATTTAAATCCCCCTTTTTATTAATCACAGATAAAAAGATGCCAGATGCAGATCTTCATGTTAGAAAAACTAGAACACTGTAGATACAGGGGAGAAAACACTGCATAAGTCTAAGTTCAGTGTTCAGATAGGGCTAAGCTTGGAGTGCAGAACTAAATATTTTCCTAAAAATTCTTAGCATAGAAGAGGTATGTGGGAGGCTGGCTTTAACCAGAACTAAATGTAAGATAACCTCTTGAAACAAGTCTTTGCTATACAAGTGGGGTTTTTGTCCTAAATTCCTTTATTTGAACAGTACTAAATCTTTGTTCTTGATATAAGTCATTGGTTGCAGGAAGTTTGTCTCTTGCTTGTTGAGAAAAATGTGTGTAACTACACTGGCCAGCTGAATTTTTAATTTCACATATGTGTTCTTAACCTGACCCAAAATGTGATTGGTAGATTTCATATGTGCTCATTTCCACAGGTATCTCCTACTAAGATGATCAGTTATATATACCCTTCTATCACAAGGCATATACTGTGAGCTCCTGCCGTGTATTCAGAGCTTTCAGTGCTCAGACAATGTCCAGTATCCATTAGTTCAGTACTAATTTTCTAACTGTTGAACTGGTTAGAAATATTCTCAGCTGAAAGAAATGTGGGACAAGGACAGCCCATGTTATTTGTGATAGGACATATAATAGAGCACTCATTTTCTAGGAAGGAAGGAAGGAAGAAAAAGAAAGAAAAAGAAAGAAATAAGGAAAGAAAGAAATAAGGAAAGAGAGAGAAAGAGAGAGAAAGAGAGAGAGAAAGAGAGAGAGAAAGACAGAGAAAGAGAGAAAGAGAGAGAAAGAGAGAAAGAAAGAAAGAGAGAAAGAGAGAAAGAAAGAGAGAGAAAGAAAGAGAGAGAAAGAGAGAGAGAGAAAGAAAGAGAGAAAGAGAGAAAGAGAGAAAGAGAGAGAGAGAGAGAAAGAGAGAAAGAGAGAAAGAGAGAAAGAGAGAGAGAAAGAAAGAAAGAGAGAAAGAGAGAGAGAAAGAGAGAAAGAGAGAAAGAGAGAGAGAGAGAGAAAGAGAGAGAAAGAGAGAGAAAGAGAGAAAGAGAAAGAGAGAGAGAGAGAGAAAGAAAGAGAGAAAGAGAGAAAGAGAGAAAGAGAGAAAGAGAGAAAGAGAGAAAGAGAGAAAGAGAGAAAGAGAGAAAGAAAGTTTAAATATAATAGAGATTTGGCAAAATAAGTACCTATTTTTCCTAGGTTATGAAGAGCTGAAATGCTGCTACTACTAGTGATGACTTCAACAATCATTTGAGGCATTTTAGCTCTATCTGCACAGCTCCAGTGGTGAGCCTTTTTTTTCTTTTTTTTTTTTTTTTCTGTGTACAACAAATACATTACATTGCCAATCTCCTTTTGTCTCATTGCCAAGGTCACGGTCAAGAAACAGACTGAGTTTTTCCACTTTGTTAATCTAGGGTGTCTGGAGTTTTTCAGGAAATGCAGGAAATTCTAGGTGCCTAGTAAAAAGCAAGTAATTTGTGTAACAGTGGGCAACAGTATCAAGTGTTCTGCACCTGTTTTACACTCCAGGACTGTAATTTCTGCAAAGTAAACAGCAGATCTCAGGTCAGATTACAAATTCCAGTAGGCTGTTTGCTAGATTGCCACTTTGTTTAACCTTTACACTTTCATTTAGAAAGGAGAAAGTATCATTGTCACACCAAGAGGGCAGTTAAAGAGTTTTAATTAACTGTGGAGGTAATTAGACCTCCCAGTTTAACAATTATCAGACAATTCTTTTCTCCTCTAAGTCCTTTAAAGTTGCCCAGTCCTTTATGAGGAATAAAATCCATTTTACAAATATTGTGCTAAAAAGAAAAATGGTTAAAAGACTATACAGAAAGAAAAGCTGATTCTACTATGAAATTATCTATTTCCTTCTTTTGATTTAATAACAAGTCAAAATCTATCAGCTTCTCATCCACCATTCCCTCCCGAAGTCCAATTCTAATCCAATTGCTCCTTTTATTAACCTACCCTCCCTTCAGTCTCCTGAGCCTCTGCTCTGTTTGGCCCATTGTTTTACTCACACATATGACAAAGGTGAAAAAACCCCTCCCCCTCCTTCTTTCCAATAAAGTTGGCTGTTTACAACTGTGGTTTAAACAATTTTTTGAAATCTCTGATCCAGCTCTCTCTCTCCCCCTATGGAAGACAAGATCTCTTTTCATGAGGGACATTGCTTATCACTTCTGATTCTCAACTTCATTTTTCAAGATGTAAATTTACCTCAGAAAACAAGTAATAGCAATCTTGTTCCCAGAGTCAAGGAAGGAATCCTCGACATTGACTCTCCTGAAAACAACACATAACTATAAATGTAGACACATTAATATATACATGTAGGTCCTTTAAAGAATTAAAATGGGAAGTAATACAAAACTCTGTTCAATGATTCTTAAGGAAAAAAAAGAAAAGAAGAGGTTTCTTTTGCTGGCATGAATCATTACAGCTTCACTTGAGTTAAATGCACAACAGGTGTGAGCTCTGGGATTATCTCTTGCATCATTCTGCCAAAGCCTAGTTCGCATACACCTGCATTCCAACCTACAGCCTCTGCTGAACACAGCTCCTGCTATGCTGACAGTTCATTTGTATGCATATAAAACTATGGTTTTCTCTTAATGCCCTCCATGTGAAGCTCACAAATTTTAAGAAAATGATTAAGTAAATTTCTCACTAGTACAGAATTGGATGCGACAGATGAAGACATGACTTGAACAGGTCAAAAAACACTGACAGAGGGGTGACAGTGACAGATTGGAGAGCTGAACCCCAGGTCTGTACACATAATGTGTGTCTCTTTCCTCAAAAAATTTTTGTAACATTGAAATGTTACAAAAATCACAGAATTTTAAATAAAGACATGAGACTTCAGCTTTTTAGTGATAAACAAATTGATGCATTACATTCTAATTGGAAGTTGATGGGATAACCAAAAAAAGGCAAAATTTAAAGAAAAGCAGGAGGAAGCTGTAAAACATAAAGAGCAGAAAGGGCTGAAATGATGACAGGATACAGTCAAGAACATCATTTGGCCAGGAGGAATTTTCGTCAAATTACTGTGTGAAGTAAAAATGGAAACAGAAGACCAACATCCCAGATCAGCTCAGGAGTCTGAGGTACTTCCATAAACCTCTTGAGATTCGTTCTCATTATTTTTAACCCCCCCAAAACCTACTGCAGTTATAAGCTTTGTGAATTCCAGTTGCTTATCATTTGTTCTGCACGTAATAAATCCTTATTTGTAATATGCATCATATAATGGAGTAGTAAATATTTCCAATTAGCTTTAGTGTCACAGTCCTCAAAAACTGATGCATTTATGTTAATATAAAAGCATACATGGAACATTTTATCATGCATTAGAGATTTTAATCAGGTAATCTGCACAGCATCTGGAAACCTAAGCAGAGGCAAAGTCTGCTATAACAAAGGCACTGTAACAGTTCACCTTCAGTGAAGAACAATAATGCATTATTAAATTCACTTTCCTGCTCAGTGGTTACACTTAGCTGACCACAGCAAATTTGCTCTCTGCCTGGTCTTCACAAGTTGGCAGAAAAATAGATTCTGTCACATTTAACGGGTTCTGAAAATGACAGGATGCCTCTCTTGGTTTAACTATAAACCATAATCTTTCAGAAGTAAATATAATTACAAATGCCTTTTGTCACGTAGTTCTTAGGAAGGATATTATATGTGGGTTATTAGAGTAGTAGATCTCACTATGTACTTGAATATCATTAGAAGCCAGAATTGATATTGCACAACAGCAACTTCAAAAAAGAATCAGATTTCTATTTTTCTTTGATCCTAAATGACATAATAATTCTTAGAAAACAAAGGTAAAGGCATCAAATTCCTTGAGTATGGTCAAACTGTTATCAAGAGATATTACTCCTTAAATGAACATCAAAGAAAAACCTATGTTCTCTTTTGTCCAAAATACTGTTTAAATCTTATTCTGCATCTAATTAGAAATTTTCTTTGTTTTACATACATTTGAAGGAGTCTTTAAGAAAACTGCCTTAGACTCGGGATTCCGTGATGAAGAATTATTGATTAGGAATTCAATTAGTAAACGTCAGCTTAGTTATACACAACAGAACCCGATCCCTTTGGGTTTCCAAGCAGTTGTATCAAGCTGCAAGCATGATAACAATCTGCTCCATATGACGATATTAACTTTCAGGTAGAGGTCTTCAAACACCATACACCACTTAAATACTGGTGAAGTGTAATTTAGGTCCCAGTTAAGATGTCTTAAAGATTTTTAATTAGGTTCATGTAGATAACTAGTTTAGCAATTACAAGGCACTTTTTCCCCCCCTGTAAGTCCTTTACTACAGCAATTTTCATAGAAAAAGCTCTGAAGTGGGAAGTTTGAAGACTCACTAAAAGACAGGCTTGGGTTTTGGAATCTCTGTGGGTTTTTATTACTTATTTAGATGCAAAAAATAAGTTTAACTCCTCAGAAGGAACTTAGGTTTTACAATGACACTGTACTCAAAACTGACATGGAACTTAATACAGTCATTGTTCACCCAAGTGGAATTGCCACCTGATGCTAGGTAGTCTGTCCTTAACATTATGTGCCTTGAGTGAAAATTCTGTGGATAAAAAACATTAAGTCACACAAACTAGCCTCTCCTCTCTTGATGCCTCCAAGTATTTTCAATATTGCAATTATCACACTCTTGAGCAGAAGATCCCACAGGTTTGACTAGGAGAGCAGTTGAGAAATACGTTCAATGACTGCAAATGTTCGCAGGATTAAAAACTATGTCTACTTTGAAAAAAATAAAATCAAATCAAATTTTGCCTAGATATTGGAAATTCTCCTAAAGTCAGAGGGGACTTATTGCAGGGACTCTAGCATTCATCCACTGTTTAAGTTCTCCAGCACCACCAGCAATGTCTAAACAATCTCAGATTTTACCTACCTAGCCAGTATAGATACTGGCAAAAGTGTCATAACAGTTTGAATTTTTG